>NW_008236029.1:932934-947104 GCF_000691975.1 Corvus brachyrhynchos
CCAGGTGCAGGACTTTGTACTTCCTGTTGAACTTTGTGAGGTTTCTTTCGATTTCTCCAGCTTGTTGATGTCCCCTGGTTTGGGGATACTTTCCATAACACTGCTGGTGCAAGATGCAAATAACAAGACTTTTTTAGGAGAAGAACAGACAGTATCATCCTCTTCTTGTACTCAAAGCTGAGCCAAACTAGATTCCCTTTGACACAATACAGAAGTCTTTCTATTGGGTTGCAGAGACCATGCAAAAGAGATGGATAGAGCATGTACAGCACAAATGCAGAAAGAAAAATTGTCTTTCCTGCTCAAAGAGATGCAGATGAGGCTGAACACTAATCTGAAGTGGAGGAAATACTTTTTTTGCGCAAGTACATGCCCTCAACACAGAGGGACTACATAATCCAGTGAATATGGACAAGTCTGAGAATCAAAACTAGAGGTCAGACACTCAACTTTGTCCCAAACCACTAATAAAAAGGTTATTCTATGCCTCTTCTTCTTCTCCATGTGCCAGTTTTGTTTACCTGAACCCGTCAAAAGGAGTATATATATATTTTTGCTACTCCACATCTGTACAGCACTAGAGATACAGGCTGTGTAGAACTACGCGGTCTACAGGTTCTGTTCACCTAAATAAAAGATTTTGCAAATTTGCTTCTCAGTTTCACACCACACATTTTGCATCAAGGCAGGTCATAGCTTTCTACTTCTATAATAATCTATATTTTAAAAAAACCTAACCAACCACAAAAAAAAAAAAAAAAACAGAGTATACTGGAGTCAAAGTAAGCTTTATAGCAAAAAAAAAAAAAAAGGGTATACTGGGGTCAAAGTAAGCTTTATAGCAAAAAAAAAAAAAAAGGGTATACTGGGGTCAAAGTAAGCTTTATAGCAAAAAAAAAAAAAAAGGGTATACTGGGGTCAAAGTAAGCTTTATAGCAAAAAAAAAAAAAAAGGGTATACTGGGGTCAAAGTAAGCTTTATAGCAAAAAAAAAAAAAAACCAGAGTATACTGGAGTCAAAGTAAGCTTTATAGCAAAAAAAAAAAAGTTACCTTAAACACTACCAAAAAAATACGAGAGATTCCTCTCATTTTAATTCCTAACTATAGCCATAAGCATTTCCTAAAACTGAATTCCAAAACATCTGAAGGGCACAGATGAAATTCAGCGAACTCTGAGACTAATAAAAGAATTATGATATGCACTTGTAATTCTGCAGTTCCATTATAGCTAGAAAGAGAAACCATGACCCAGTGTCGTCTCAGCATCAGCAAAGATGCTGCATTCCAGAATATTGCAATAGTGCTCTAAGAAAAAGAGTTGGAAGCCAAAGCACCTGTCTAGAAGCACCATTTCAATTAGATGCTTATATTATTTACATCCCTACTGCCATAATATTAACATTTCACACTGGGAAGCTGCTTAGCATTTACAGAAAAGAGGGATTTCTTTTCTGTTACCATTTGCATTGATGTATACATATATGAACCACAAGTTTTACAGGTAGAAAGACTAACAATGAAAGCAATCCCTCTGACATCCTGAAGGTACCCTCTTACCAGGGAGGCAGAATTTCCAACACTGAACCATGTCAGGTAAAACCAAACATATGATCTACTCATGTACAATCAATATTTGCTGAACAACTTTAAAAAGACCAAGACAGATGCATGAAGGCCAGGCATAGTTTGCATGGCCCAGGCAAGGAACTTAAGTTGAACAACTGTCCTGCAGCCGCAGGAGTAGATCACAACAGCAAAGGCATGCAGCTACCCTACTCTAAAAGGTGCCTTCCCTCAGATGTCCCTCAGAATGTCAGTTTTCCTTGCACTCAGCAAAGTAAGGGAGAGAACACTGACCATTTTGGAGAAGCCAGGAAATCAAATTTAGAGGTAAAACCACCTCCTGAAAATGTTCCTGGTGAAAGTAAAACATGTAACCTGATGCGGACAGATAAATAAACTCTCTGTGAAATGCTCTTTGGGTTTTGATTTCTTGAAAGAGCGAAGCATCTCAGATCAGAGGCTAGTTGTAAGTATTTCACAATAATTGCTAAAAGCTTTAAGCAAACTACAACCAGCAGCTGCTGTGTTGTTGCGCTGTGAACACAACCTAAAGCACCTCGTGTGCATCACAGTGATTGTGCCAAGCTACAGTTACTCTTGCTGAGTCAAAACTGAATCCATGCCCACCACATTATCAGTGTGCACTGTGTAAACTGAGACGTAAACCAGGTCTGAACTAGCTCTCATGAAAGGCCAAAGAACATATCTGCTATAGGAAGGAAATCTAGGACAGACTTCTGATTTCTGCTCTGGCAACCTTAGTTCAGAGGCTGTCGTCTAAGCAGGGCCAGCACTACAGGGCCTCACCTCAGCTGGGACCCTCAAGTACCAACTCAATATAGATAAAGCAAAAGATGATAAAACTTTAATTCCCATTCAAAAGAGTCACAGCTATATGCTAGCCAGTGGAAACACTGTGCAAGTTGGAAGGTTTATAATAAAAACATATTGTATCTACCAAAATTTTTGAGTCATTCCAGAAAGAAGAAAGAGCGAATCAGCAATATCTATCTTTACTAAGCACAATTGCTGTTTCAGTTGTTTGCATCTTGCCCATAAAGTATGGACGTGATGGGTGTTGTCAGCACTGCTATACACATGCAGATTAATCTGTGCATGCACAACAACCATTTGTCTGATGTGGCTAGTTTGGGGTTTTTTTGGTATTCCAAAGGTGGCAACCATACGGCTGAGAAGACCATACATTACGGCAGAGTATATGTTTGTGTGCAACATATTTCAGCCAGCATTTCAACTCAAAAAAGAAAATTATGTGCTTGGATCAGGAAGTTTATATTTCATGGCAGCACTGCAATTCTCTAAAACAAATACACTTGTCCCTTTGCAGTGTAAAAGCAGTACAAGTATCTTCCAAGATAAAAAGGTACAAACTGTCTTCATTGCTGCACATGGTCTACTTCGGAGTTAGTGCTCATGCAACTGTCCAGTGATTAAAAAAACCCACCAACCTAAAAGCCAATACCACAAACACTACTTATTTTCCAGGTCCCTTCCTCCACCTCACTACATATATGTTTGGGTCTGTTTTTCATCAAGATGGAGAAAATCTTGACAATTATCACAAAAAATATAGACAAAAGTTTCTGCAAGGTAAATGTGAGACTCAGTCCCTAAACCATACATTTTTGATTATTTTTAGATTTAAATCCTAGAGAGAAAAAATATTTTTAAAAACAGAAAATCATAGTAGAAGTACTTTTATGATATTTTGGATCTGTGTTAACTATACATGAGGTTTGCTGTTATCCTCATCAAATAACACACATAATTCCACTGAAAGTGGGGGGGGGGGGGGGGGAGTAGGTGTTAGAAACACAATTCACAATTACAGAACTTCACAACTCTTCTAAATATTCTTTGTACAACCTGTAATTGCTTACATTTCCCTAGTTACAGTCTTATGAACATCCCATAAAATCAACAAAAAAGGAAGGAAAGGATACAGCATTTCCTCATAAAAGGACAAAATCTTAAGAGATACATCAAGTACTTGACACTGAAATTTGTGTTTCAAAAAGAAATACATAACAGATTAATTACTCAAACAAAGAACGTGAAGGTTTTTTGCACTTCTCACCAGATCTTAAGAGATGGGATCTTAAAAGCCTCTCATTGATCATATAATCAAGGTACCTCAAATACTAATTGCTTTTCTTTCCCATAAAAACTAATCTCTTCCCCACACTACAGTTCTAGTCCTTCTTTTACATCCTTTTGCATTTCACAGTTTGCACATTCAAGTCCACAAACAAGAAGAAATGTCAGAAAATTTAATTGCCAATCTTTCATATGCTGTCCCCTAAAAAGAAATTTTAAGCAACACTGAATGTAAGTTACAAGCACTTGGATCAAAATAGGATAAGATTAAAGCAGAGGTATATAAATTCACTGGAGCATTTCATTCAAGGGTATTTAGGTAGAAACACAAGGATGAGACAGTATGTTCTCTACACATCCAAAAATGCTAGCCGCTGCTCCATGGACCACAGTTTGACAGACAAAGGTCAGAGATGTGTGTAACTGTTTGAAATCAAAGTATTAATACACAGCAATCCCAAAGTAAGGACATACAACTGAAGTCTCAAATCCTTTTAGGAGGAAGATCTACAGAGGAAAATATCATGATATTCCATCATTTCACAAGAGTTACACCTGTCTTCTCCGTTCCATGTTCAGAACATGGGTTTCATACCAATTAAGTATTTTGAAATAGTATTATGTATAAATACCAATTTCTTGTAATTCCTCCATCCCACCCACCCCCTCCACTGCAGAAACTTCATTGGAAAGGTGACACTAGAGTGTTGGCAAATTCATTCTTTGACTCTTGCCTCTCCTGTGTTTTACACTGGGTTGCACCACTATCTGCCTTTTTGGGGCATACACTGCAGAGACCACCGCCCTGACCCCTTGCAACTTCCTTTCTCCTCCGAGTTTTGAAAAGTATTAGTGAAAGTGAACAGGAGCCAAATACAGAGAGAATAAAGTGACACAGCTAGAATTCAAGTCAGACTTACAAGTGACCTTACTGCCCACAGATATGCGAAGTTCAACAAGGGTAACACTAATGTCTGATCAGTAAGTGGCCTTTATGGATGGAGCTGCCTGGACACAGCCACCGCGTAGGCAGAAAGAGAGCCCTGCATCTGCCATATGGTGCTCCAAGCAAGAACCAACTGACACTTCAACACCTCACTTCCTAAGATGTATTAGTTAGAATCTAAGTATCAAAAAGAAATACAAAGCCTGTTCCACGCTCTACACCAAAAATTACTTGGAAACAGGATTTAAATCCATCCCTACTGTCCCAAAAAAGCGACAGAGTTAGTCTTCTTGCACAAAATTACTTTGCAGCACCACACTGACACTTACCAAAGCATTACATCTTTGGTGTCAGTACTACATACTACAAATACAATGAGTATACAAACCATGGCAGCACCTAATTTCAGTGTCTAAAGCAGTCCATGATGAACGGATCAAGCTGTTACATTTGGGCATTATCAAAAGCCAACACATATGAAGTCATGCTTTTCACTAAGAAAAGGATTAGCAAATACTTGGAGCCTAGACAAATACAGAAGATTCTCCAACTGTGCCTGAACAAAACTTTGAGGTGAAAAGAAAGGGCATGCTTGAGGAATTGAATTATCAAAAAATACCCAAAACTAAATCAATTTCTAATATGGGAGAAATTACCACTTTCAGGGACTGTATCTGTTAAAGTTAAGAGCTGCACTAACATATAATTTTAATAAGAGTGGTGGATCCTTTCTCACTGGGGACTGATTTCAGTTTAGTTTAGGGGCTAACACTGAAGAAATGTGTAGCTGAACTACACTTCAATTACAGATAGAGGTAATCAAGTAATTTTATTTTATATTTATTTAGTTAGGGGTATGCTTTGTCTGATCAAAGGCAGGCACCGACCATAGGATGAGTTAAATTGTACCAACAGTTTGATGGACTGCACCAACTAGGACTACATCAATTATGAAAGAAAATGTAGACCTTCATTCATGTTCCAGATAGTTACATGTCACATGAATCCCACCCCGGAGTTCATAATCAAGGATGCATTTTTGGAAAGGATGTTACGGTGAGCTATAAGCTTTCAAGGTGGATGTACAGTGCACTGGGCAATGTTTTCAGCCTGTGATGATCTGCAGGTTTGACTAGGCGGTCCCCCTAGCTAGCTGAAGTTTTTGGTATTAAAAAATAGCTAGATGATCAGAAATGAAATGCAGACCTCCATGGGATAATCAGAGTCTTGGCAGAAAGAGCAAGAGCAAGAAAAAACACAACACAGAAACAGCCTACAGAAAGACCATTGTTTATTTCTTTATTCTTCAAATTTTGATAGCAAGCACCTCTTCCACTTTCTACCTTTTAAATAATTTCATATTTTTCATTAAAGGCCGCTTATGTAAACAACACCATGCTAACACACTTTATCATAGTACTTATGCTGGCCTGTATATTGTAAATACACATTGAGTTGAGAAACTGCATTCTTGCTGTTATCACCACAGAGTCCCTATATTAGTGTAGAAACTCACTTTCAGTGTCTGTCATGCATTTTGAGCTGCTTTAGGGACAGTCTTCAGCCAAGCCTTAGAAAATGTGTATCCCCTCCATCCCCCAAAAGGGGAAAATATAGAGTTAAGCCAAGTTTATCAAGCACACAAATCTAAGTTCTTCATCACAGTGGAAATCTCATAGGAGGTTTTAACACAAAAGCATGTACACAGACTTCAAGGTCTGATCAGGCACACCCATCTAGCCCAGCATCCTAACCCCAAGTGACCAATAATGGAACCTAAAGGGATGGATACAGGCAAGGAAAAGCGCAACACAGCAACACAGTGCCAGAACACGCTCCCCATTTCTAGTTTCCACAATAACAGGTCTTGGGACACGCAAAGTCGACAGATGCATAGGACCTGCCCCAAGGTATCCTGCCCAGCCTCTGGCTGCTAAAGAGGGTCATGTACATACCAAGCCCAGAAGTATATCTTTTAAATATCATAAGCAGCACTACAAACCTACTTTGGGAAGCTGAATCAAACACCTAAACTTAGATGTCTGTTTTGACAGTGAATCCTGCTCTTGGTGTTTTGAGCATCTTTCCTGCAAATCTTCACAATCCATTTGAGCATTGTTTATCCTCAGTAACACTGCATCATTAGCTAGTTCAGTATTCAGTCATTCACACAGAAATTTTGACTTCTGTCAGTTTAAGAAACTTCCTCAGATGTACCCAATAGTAAGTGTAAATAGCCAAACGTTTAAAAGTTTTAACTTTTCAATGATTACAGTGCTAGGATATCCTAACTGCTGTAGTAATGATGTAAGTATAAAGAATGATTAGTGACTATCTTAAGTAGGGGTCTGAGGAACAGAAGCTACACCCTAAAGCATTTCTTACTGATCATGAGTGCCTGGAAAATCACCACTTGTGTTAGCACATCTCAGTTCTTTCCCAGGGTCTGTTACAACTGCTTAATGTCACACCTGAGGAAAAAATGTATATCCAAGTACAGCTACCACATAAGATTTTAAGTCTTAAACCACAGATAAAAAGTTAACTGTCTTCCAAATGTAACATGCGTTTCAACCTCAAAGAGGTTTTTGGATAACGCTAGCAAATTAAAAGGCATTCTTTGCAATATGACTTTTTTTGAGATAAATTACTCTTTAGGCGCTAGTACAGTCCTTGTAAAAGTAGATGTGGTATTCATTTCTGTTAAGTATTTCCAACACAGGCTCTTTTTCCCTAATGCTCAAATCATCTATATTTCCCAAAGCCTGACCACACAATCCATCTGAGACAGGTTCCAAGACTATCCCAGTCTCAGGTAAGTGCCTTGTGAGGAAAGCTAAATCACAATACCCAATATCCAAGCAGGTTTTTCTTCCAGTTGAAAATCCATGTAACAGCTTCCTATATTACTAACAGGTTTGTGGTCAAGATTCTCATCTTACATTAAGATGATAAAGATTTAATTGACATAATTTTGAACCCAGTGACTGTGTCCCTCCATATATGCATATTCTTCTATAAGCACTGTACACAAAGCTATATTGAGGTCTGAGAAACACTTGGGAAATTTCCTGCCCCCGGTATTCCTCCTGTTTCCACCTGTGGATATTTTGCCATCACCACTGTCACTTATTATTCACTCCTTGCAGGTATTCCACCTTTATGTACCTCTAACACAGAGTGTAAGTATCTAGGAGATAAGTATTCACCTTAGCCCTCATGACACTCCATGAACAGGAACTAAATGGAAAGACAAATATTTTACAGCCACAAGTTTTGATTTCTTGGATATAAGCAACTTCTGGTTTAACTATGTGAATGTGTCCCATTCACATCTTTAATTATTCCAATGTTGGTCTCACCAACTGTAGAGAGCCTCTCTGTAGACTCCTGAGTCTTCCCATCAATGCAGGCACTGCTATCATACTGACTTTTTTCCCTCGGGGAATTTTGTTAGCATCTATTTTTTGACGGCTGTTTATAATGATCCCTATAATCTCTTCTGTCAAAGCTTTTGCAGAATACCATCACACCTCCCAGTAAGCCAGCCTGAGGGTCTTCATTTCTATGTACCCCCATTTTGATTTGTGGTACTCTTTGGAAAAGTTGTTTTCATTATGTCTCAAAACCACTAGTCTTTCATGCACCCTGTGATATTCAGCAAAATGCTAAGACATGAAGCTGCCCATCTTATACTGACTGCTAAAGAGAAATCTGAAAAAGAGATATAAATTTTCATTGAAGAAGGCTTACAAGAGAAACAAAAAATCAAGTCATACAATTCAACAAGAAAAGGAAAGACTAGGCTAAACCAGCTGTGATATTACACCACTGACCTTTAAGCTAGGTAACCCGTAAATAGGTTTTCAAATATCTTCTGCAGGAAAGGCAAAAAGGCCATAATTACCTGCTCAGGGCAGAGACTTCCAGAGGGAGAATTTGGTGGGGTGTTTTAAGGAAAGTAATGTTCTGTTCTGAGCAACTATGCAAAGCAATATTCTAATGAGCTGAAAAAGTAACTAAGAGCAGCAATGGAATAAGCAGAGCCTCTTGATTATTATAGATTTATCCAAAAAAATTTAGTGAAGTGACATTGACTAACAAAGCATGAATCAATGCCAGGTAGGAACCACTTTCTAAACCCTATTTTATTATTCTGCTTCTACTGCAATGTTGCAAGACTTGGTTTGGGAAAGGGTTCCAAGCAGATGGTGAATGAGGAACTCTGGGAACATTCCCCCAAATTTACTTAATTCTTCTTTACTAGAGTATTCTACATCAGCAACTAAGCCACACAAATGCCAATACGGGCATATATACTTAAAAGTTTATTGTACATTTAGCTGCTTTAAAAAAATCAGCTACACATGATACTTGTCCATAATTCCAGACTGAATGCAATTGATTCCTACCACACAGGAGACTTAATCTATGCCAAAAATTGTATTTCATTAAGAAAACGATATTATGGAGCATCTGAGATCATGTAACAGACAAAACAGAATGCCAGAGAAATTTTGACTGCCAGTACCCCACAGTGACTGCCTGATTATTTGCAGATGGGATATGGAAAAATTGTGAAATTATTGGAATTTTGGGTCCTGTACGAAAGCATTACTTCAGACTGGATGTGTCATGGCAAATATCTATTATAATTTAAATACGTTCTTAGATTTTGCTTTCCGTGCTTAACACTGGCTATGCTTACTTCTTTAGACTTACTAACTGAAAAAGACTACATTCTTCAAAGCCCAAAACAAAACCCTTAGGTGATAGCATGAAACAGTGCCAGTAAGTCAACTATCAATACTGATTGTATTTATCCAATAATTAAACTAGAAACTAATTTAAATCAATCTCCTTTGGAAAAGCCAACTGTTCAACAAGCACAACAATTGGTCTAGGATCAATCAGTGAACATGAGATCAATTAAAACCAGCTTAAGTTTTTGTAGGAGGACAATTCACACAACTTGAGTTAGATGTCTATTCATTTCAGTACTCCCACAATGCAGCCCCTTAAGCTCTGTTGTAAAGCAGAAATACCACTATCACCCTCCGCTGTCTAGCCAGCACTCTAAGTAGTTCCACATTTAATTAAAGACACAGTATACCCTTTGTTAGCACAGATAGTCTGGTCACTTTAAAGGACTGCTATCGTTTTAGCCACACACACAGAAATTATACTCTGGAAACCATCTGTTGAAAAACTATCAAAACTAAATTGCTTTACAATTTTATTTGTACCTACTCTGAAGGTGATACATGTATGAAAGTGTAAGCTGTTTTCTTCTCACGGTTTTATTATTTGTAGCACTTAACACTGAAGATGTTAAGTCCCTCCCCTTCCAAATAATACCACTAAAAGTGCAATTCTTTCAGAAATACGGATTTCTCAGCAGCTTGAGCCACCTGATTTTCAGCTAACTTTAGAAATGCAAAGGGGAGGCATGGCCGAGAAAATAACAGGAAAAGGCATAGAAAAATAATTCAGATTATGTGGATAATAAAAACATTTTATGAAAAGGTGAACCTCCTCACGGCTCAAAAAAAAAAAAAAAAAAAGTAAAAAAGAACCCATGAAATAAAGCCTTTCCTGTAATAAGGAGAGGCTCTGGATCCATTTATCCAGCATCAATAAAAGCCAAAACCTTCCTGATAATCCAAACCAAAATGGACAACTGTTCCATTCTTCAGTTCCTTGAGGCTATTCTAAAAGCTATCCATACTATCTGACATTTAAAATTTTACCTTACATGCACACATCCCTATCACAATTCAGTGCTAACTGTACTTTTTTTGTTGGTGTTCCTTTTCCAGATTTCTCATGTTTCATTTCAGCATGTTTGAGAAATCTGTGTTCATCTCTCAGTTTTTATTTGAGGCATTAATCATAGAATCTTTTGAGTTGGAAGGGACCCACAGGGATCATCAAGTCCTGCTCAAAAATGAATGTCCATAGACAAAGATGTACCCTTTTCAATCCAGTCTTCATTTGTTTTCTCAACACAAAGACAAGGCAGAATACTGTTGTGTTCCAAACAGCAAAGCTTTTGTCATACTTAAGATGCTATCTGATAGGTGTAAGAACACAACCCTTAATTTATTGTATCTGCCTTAACTACCTGATCTTCTTTTGTATGTTGGTATTTGTTTAAAAAAACCAGGAAACAATAGGAAAAAATAAAAACCTCCCCAAAATTTTTAAGACCTTTATTTTCAGGAACTACACCCAAATTATTTCTCTGTTCTGTTTCTCTGTTCTGTTTTAATGACTTAAAACCATCTAGCATGAGGATAGATAAACTTTTTCCCACATAAACCACAGTTTATTCCAGTTTTTACTGAGCCATAAAAAAAAATTATTTGTCTACTCATTTCAGAAAGTACAAAGGCTCCTTTTCTTTTAGGGAGCATATACCAAGCTGTTTGTGGAATGTTGCCATTCAGTCATTATCATCAAATTACGTTCCTGTGTGGAGCATGACTACCAAAAAAGACAGCTATTCAGTGCAGAGCGATGACATTGTGCTATTTCAAATGGCCCAGGTACTACCAGTATTTAATCAATTATATTAATGGGTCCTGATAAATGTAAAAGAGTGCGGTTGATGTTGCATAGTCAGAGAAACAGACAAAGTAATAAAAACGGTCTTTGTGGACAAATACATTATTGTGGAACACATTTCGATCATGTTTTCTTCAGTATCAACAGGGAGTAATTTTGTACAAAGTTATAAAGAAAATTATGAGTAATTTTAAAGCTGCATGTAAAGTTCTGTTACCCTTGATCTCAGTGCGTTTTAGGGGAAATGAAATGGCATTTCCCAAGGATAACTCATCTGGTCAATGGTCCATGCCCTAAAGCACAGTGAGTGCTTTCTCCTTTCTCTGAGCAAAGCCAGGTGTTTACACCCAGCTCTGTGAGCAGCCGTCCATGGCCAGGGTCTGCTGGAACTTCCAACTCAGTTCTGCCAGGGCAGCTCTCCCTCCCTTTTTGAAATTGCCATCCCTCCTGTGCCCTAAATTTAAATGGACTCATTCGTCATGGGCTTATTTCTCATTTTTAAATTCATAGTTTTTACAGCCTCCTTTTTTAAAACCTCCTCAGCAGCTGTGCAGGCCCCTGGGTCACAGAGCCCCATGCTCTGGGACACTCTCTTGGGAGCCTCCCAGGACAACATGAGGAGCAGCTTGCTGAGGTGTTGCCCAGCCTGACTGTTCACCGGGACACACCTGCAGCAAATATTCCCTATTTCCCAGGCCTTCCTCCTCCCTCTGCACTGACCCCCTTACTCATGCCAAGCAGAGGCTGGGCCTCATGCAAAGCTCAAGCCCTTTGAGCAGGAACCCCCACCTGGGGGCTCCTTCACTACCCAGGCTGGGACAAGAGCCGCTCCACAAGATGGGTACACCCCGCCTCCGCCGGGCCCTAACGCCAGCCCGGCCCGAGAGCCGCTGATGCTTTCGCCCGGAGGCTCTTCCTCGGCGGGCTTCTCCCTCTCCCCGCAAAGCCTCCTCGTCCTTTCTTTGCCCTGCTTAACGCCTGCTGAAACCTAGTCCTCCTCACTTCTCGCCCTCTTCTTTTTTATTTTTCCTTTCCCTTTTCTTCTTGATAATTATGTCTTTCAACCCTGGATTTAAGACCTTGATTGATTTATTCCACCCCCCACCTCACCCCCCCTCTTTCCTTCTGACTTCCTAAAATCTGATCTCACACTTTTCAAAGTCTCTTCCTTGAAACACCACTTTCATTGTCTTGGCAAGATGGCTCTAGAAGTCCTAAAGTGTGAGTTCAGTAAGTGATTTGTACGGGTTTCTAGCCACATCGCTACTTGGCAAAGCTATTTTAAAGCTAGTAAAATGGGAATCCCAACAGTACAGATAAGGAAGGCTGAAACAAGGGGAAAGCAAAAAGTTTCTAAGTGAATTTAGTTTTAATACAGGAGGCTCTGTTAATTCCTCATAACATCCACTACACTGACTCCACAGTGCCATTTATTTCTCTGCTCCTCACTCACAGCCTCACTGCAAGTATGGACAGACCGTGACTCTTTGCTTGTGGTGCTCATCCCGTTGTGCCTGACCTAATGAGCCCCGTAGGGCCTGGGGCTCTATGGAGCAGGTGCAAAAGCTGGGAGGCAGCGTGGGTCTGGCAAAGCTGGTGCAAAGCCAGGTTTCATAAACCCAGCTGGATCCAGGATTGATGCTGGGTCTGTGCTGGGTGTTTCTGCTCCTCCTTCTTGCCCCCTCCCCCCAAAACCCCGCGCCAATAACTCTGGTGCTGAAATACCTGAGCTGCCTCGGGATGGAGCCAGCTAGGTTCTCACAAAAGCAGATGTACTCTTTCCACAGCAGAGCTGGCCTCAGAAAGAGCATAACTGCATTCATGTGGCACTGTGCCTGAGCTAATACATCGTGTTAGACCCAGGCTGGCTTTTCATCCATGGCCTGAACAATCTAACCACAGATAAGTGAAGTCTGACTGTATGGTGTTTGCCATACCATCCTGAGACCTCAGAATTTTTGACTGCATTTATCATAAAATATTCCTCTGGGACAGAGAAGCATCAGTATCATCAGTTTCCATACTGAAGACTGAGTTACAAAGATAACTTGCCTGAAATCAAAAGGGGTGTATGAGAGAGTGTCAAAACTGTATCCTGAGTTTCCCAAGCTCTCAGATAGTTCTGTAATCCCTGTGCTGCCTTTCTTTATATTTTTCTAGTGTACAGTAGTAGCTCTACACTAGTTTAATCACTAGTATCAAATGCAAAGATTTTTTAAAGTCACGCTACAGTAGGGATTGAGTGCACTCTCAGCAAATTTGCAGAAGACACCAAGCTGAGTGGTGCAGCTGACACACCTGAAGGATGGCATCCATCCAGAGGGACCTGGACAAGCTCAAGAAGTGGGCACATGGGAATCTCATGAGGTTTAACAAGACCAAGTGCTAGTGCTGCACCAGGGTTGGGGCAAACCCCCAGTACCAACACAAGAGCACCCCTGCCGAGAAGGACTTGGGGGTGCCGTGGATGAAAGGCTGGACATGACCCAGCAATGTGCACTGGCAGCCCAGAAAGCCAAAGATGTCCTGGGCTGCATCCATAGCAGTGTGGCCAGCAAGGAAGGAGCAAGGAGTTTCTGCCCCTCTACTCCACTCTCCTGACATCCCACCTGGAATGCTGCTGTCTCCAGCTCTGGGGTCCCCAGCACAGGAAAGACATTTTGTTGACACTTGTTGGAGTGAGTCCAGAGGAGGCCACCAAGATGATTAGAGGGATGGAGCACTTTTCCAGGAAAGCCTGAGAGAACTGTGATTATTCAGTCTGGAAAAAAGAAGGCTTTGGGGTGACCTAATTGCAGCCTTCCAGTACCTGAAGGGAGCCTACAAGAAAAGAGGAGAGAGACTTTTTACAAGGGCCTGTAGTGACACAACAAGAGGGGATGTCTTCAAACTGAAGGAGAGTAGTTCTATACAAGCTATTAGTAAGAAATATTTTACTGTGAGGGTGGTAAGACACTGGCACAGATTGCCCAGAG
>NW_008236030.1:0-232 GCF_000691975.1 Corvus brachyrhynchos
ACACCAGGCTCCGTCTGCATGGCACCTCGCCCTACCATTACTGTGATCATATCACATTTCGCTAAGTTGCGATATCACTGTTCGATACTGTAGTGGTTTGGTCCAAAATACTCATTACTGTTTATCTTCTGTGAGATAAGAATTAGGAGAAACGCAAAGCAGGCACTAAACTTGAAAGAATATAAAGTTTATTAACAGACCTAAAAGAGGGAAAAAAAAATTATACCACCTT
>NW_008236030.1:11247-11725 GCF_000691975.1 Corvus brachyrhynchos
CTCGGGCCCCCCCCCTCCCGCCCACTCACCGTGGGAGCCGGAAGGCCAAGCGTGGGAACAGGAAGCAGGAAGCAGGTGGCAACCAGACACGGACCTACAACAACTTCTAGGGGCGGAGCACGGGGGCGTGCACTGATGACAGGTGGGAGGGGCAACAGGGGTGGACCCAGCTTGGGTGTGGGAGGAGTTAGGGTACTGGGAGGAGTCATGACGAAAGGGGTTGGGACTTGAGAGAAAAGGGTTTTGGGATGAAGAAATGGGGGGAGGGCAAGAGGGGGTTTCTGCCATGTGGCACCTGCCATCTTGTCCTCGTCGGGCAGGGAATCCATTTTCTAAACCCTCCGAACAACTGAAGCGAACTCGGGGTCTAACAACTGGGGAATAAGAGGAACGGGAGGAGCCCCGGGCAGTCTGGCCAGGACTGTCCGGGCGGGGGGGCCGAGAATCCCGAGGAGAGCCAGGGAGGCGGTAGCAACCC
>NW_008236030.1:13931-19683 GCF_000691975.1 Corvus brachyrhynchos
GGGGCTGTTTTCCCTTTTTGATGACCCTTGCAATGCATGATAGCCACTTCTGTAGGCTTCTAAATGCTCTGTAAAAGTGCAAGAATCTGTTTGGCATGCTTAACCTCATTACCTTGAGCAGTCAGCAGGCCATGTTTTTTCCAAATAGCTCTATGGACATGAACAACACTGAAGGCATATTTGGAATCAGTCCATATGTTCAACTTCTTCCCCTCGCTCAGTTCTAGAGCTCTCGTTAGTGCAATGAGTTCAGCTTTCTGTGATGATACATCTGGAGGCAAGGCTTTTGCCTCAATGATTTTATCTGAGGTGGTTACAGCGTAACCGGTCATCCTCCTATCGTTTCTCATGAAGCTGCTCCCATTAGTGTACAATTCCCAGTTTGGGCTCTTCAAAGGAACATTTTTCAGGTCTGGTCTGCTGGAATAAGTTTCCTCTATTGTCCGCAAACAATCATGCTCAGGCACACTGTCAAGTAACATGGATGATAAAAACATTGCAGGATTTACTATAGAAGTCTTTAGAGTCACATCATCCTGTTCTAATAACACAGATTGGTATTTGAGCATCCTGCTAGGGGAGAGCCAGTGTCCCCCTTTTTGCTCCAGCACATTTATACCTGCATGGGGTACATACACAACAATGTGCTGCCCAAGGGTGAATTTACAGGTCTCTTTTATCAGAAGGACTGTTTCTGCCACAGCTTTCAAGCATCTTGGCCAACCCTGGGCTACATCGTCTAGTTGTTTTGAAAAATAGTCCACAGCTCTTCGCTGGTCTCCAAGATGCTGTGCCAGTGTTGCGTTGATATTGGATGGTAAAATGCTGCGACCTTCCCAAAAATGCCTCCAAGGAAGCCTCTTGGTGCAGCCAGCACACTTGCATACACACGTACACACACACACCGGATAGCTAGCAAAAACAATCCAAAGGTGAATGAGCAGGAAGGGTATTCACATGGGGTTCTACAGGAAAGATTTTAATGCATCTGCACTCGTGCAAGCTTCCAGAGAAGTCTTGGGAGAACAATAGGGGGTCCGGGGTAAAGGAACCAATAGAGAAACTCTGAGGGCTTATAAAGTAACAAGGGGTGTAGCAGCCAATGGAGCCAAGCAGGGAAGCAGAACTGGGGTATATTAACATAACAGAACAGAGCAATCTTCGGGAGGCTTTTTCAGTCACCATAAGCTGGAAAGGAACCTAGGACTTATCTCACTATAGGACACTTTTCCTTCCTTGTGCAGCAGGCCCACCAACCTCCACATGCCAATACCCCCAGAGCAACATTCAGTCGCTCATGTATAAAGAGTTCAAAAGCTTTAGTCAAGTCCGGCAGCCCCAGAGCTGGGGCTGACATCAAGGAATGTTTCAGCTGTTTAAATGCAGCCCTGGCATTCTCTGTCCACATAATTGTCCCCTTTTCAGCTGCTTTAAGGACCTCATATAAAGGTCTCACCAGTATACCGTAGTTTGATATCCACAGGCGACACCAACCTACCATTCCCAGGAAGGCCTGCATCTCCCTTACGGTATGGGGCTCTGGAAGTCGGCAGATGGCTTCCTTCCGTTCTCTGCTGAGTTGGCGATGTTCACGGAAAATTTCCTGGCCCAGGTAAACTACTGTTTCCTATTACTTTTTCTAACAGTTTCCCTGGCAACCTGTGCCTTCTCTTTCGAGACTTGATACCCACTTCAGCCTAAAAAGTTCAACAGACTTACAGTGAGCTTGATGCAGTCATCTTGCGTCTTGGCTGCTATCAAGATGTCATCAACATACTGGAGAACCGCTCCTCCTGGTTCTTGTTTCCTCCTGTCCTCAAGCTCCTTTGCCAGCTGGTTTCCGAATATGGTCAGGCTGGTTTTGAATCCTTGTGGTAAAACTGTCCAGGTGAGCTGGGTCTTCCTCCCTGTTTCTGGATTCTCCCACTCAAAAGTGAAGAGTTCTTGGCTATTCTTATGCACAGGAATGCAGAAAAAGGCATCCTTGAGATCTAAAACAGTGAACCACCCTAATTCATTTGTTAGTGTTGTCAAAAGTGTGTAAGGATTTGCTACCACTGGGTGTATGTCCTCTGTTATCTTGTTGCTTTCCCTCAAATCCTGTACCAACCTGTAGCTTTTACCATCAGCTTTCTTTACTGGCAAGATTGGTGTGTTGTACCTGGATTCACATTCCACTAACAACCCAAATTTGAGAAACTTTTCAATCACAGGTACTAATCCCTTGTGAGCTTCTAATTTCAGAGGATATTGTCTCTGCTTTACTGGTGTAGCCTCTACTTTGAGTGTGATATTCACAGGTTCAGCTTTTTTGGATCTCCCAGGAGAATCATTGGCCCACACTATTTGAATGACAGCTTCTTCAAATTCTTTGGGAATTTTTCTATGGCATTCTTGTACAAGTATAGCAGCTGCTTTGATAATTTTAGATTCTGGGATTATAACTTTCACTCCCCCCTCCTAGGAAAACTTGATTTCTGCTTCCAATTTCTCCAATAGATCTCTGCCCAATAATGGCATTGGGGAATTTGGCATATACAGGCACTGGTGAATCACCCAGTGTTTTCTCAATTTAAATTTTAAAGGTTGGAGAAAAGGCCTTGTTTCACTTACCCCTGTAGCTCCAATCACATCCACAGTGTCTTGACTCAGTTTACCTTTTAAAGTATTTAACACAGAATATGTTGCCCTTGTATCAACCAGAAATTCAACATCATCATTCCCCAGCTTAGCTACAACCGAAGGCTCTGCTGGGGTAGTTGCCTTCGATCCCCATCAGTCCGTATTTACAGTTTGTTCTGGAACTGGGGGCTTCTTTTCCGCCCCCGTTGGACACTCATTTTTCCAATGCCCCCATTTCTTGCAAATTGCTCACTGGTCCTCAGCTAGGGGAAAAGGGGAACCCTTTTTTGATGTGTTAGATGACTTTCCCTTATCATACCTCTTCTTGTGGTGGGGTTTATTATGTTTATCTTTGTCTGCTAAGTCTCTGTTCTGGTATACCTTCCAGGCTACATTCAACAGTTTACTTATGTCTTGTGTCCCATCCAATTTTTGCAGCTTTTTCCTCATGTCATTAGCAGATTGGCCTATAAACAGGTAGGCCAGGTGGAACTGCTGCTCAGGTGAGTCAGGGTCTAGGGTAGTGTATTTTCATGCAGCCTCCTTGAGCCTATTCAGAAACTCTGTGGGGATTTCATTTGGATTTTGTTTGATCTCATATAACTTAGCCCAATTCACTGCTTTAGGAATGGCACATTTTAACCCAACAACCACCCATTTTTGGTATCGCTTCAGCTTTTCCATCTGTTCTGGGACATTGGGATCCCAGCCAGGAATTGCTAGGGGATAAATGTCATTAACTAACTTTTGGAGATTCCCAGCTGCAATTTGAGTTTCTATAGCAGATATAGCAGCTTTGTTGACCATGTCTTTCTCTGTGTTATCCAATAACTCATCTAGCATAACATTCAGGTCACCCCAATCTGGGTTTTGAGCTTTGATGGCCATTTCCACCCACATAGCTACTTTTTCTGGGATTTCCCTGTACTTTCTAATTGAGTTTTTCCACTGCTGTAGTTCTCCGAGGGACAACTCAGTTCCATCCCCTACCCCCACTTGTGCGGGCTGCCCCGGTGGTTGAACGGAGGGGGGACCCCCCCCACCGCGCAAGGCTGGGCCTACCATATCTACATCTGTCATATCGATTTTTTCGGTAAGGTTAGCCTGCAGCAGCCCTGTTTTCTCTTTTTTCCTTCTTCTCAAAGTCATCTCTAAACTGCTTTTCTTTATCACATATGCCTTTTCTCTGTTCAGATACATAGTAAAAAGCTCTGCATATCTTAATTCATCAAGTCTGCGTAATGATCTAAGTTCTACCATCAGGTCAGTAATGAGATCATTCTCCAAGCTACCAAAGCGAGGCCAACTTCCCTGACTTAACTTTAAAGTCGGCCAAACCCAAGTAGGCAACATGATCAATTCTCAGGTGTCAGGGGTAGTTCTCCGCCGTGTCAGCCATCTTCAGTGTTTTATTATCAACTTTAAAGGACTGTCATGGGGAATTTTCACGTTTTCATCTGAAGAAACACCACCCATGTTTACTAACAAACAGAAAAACTCTGCCGGAGAAAAGCTTTTAGCTCCGGAATTCAGCTTGCAATCTGGCCTCAGAATTCCCACTTCCCAGGGAATTTATCTAGCCTACTACACAAACTACAGCACTTTAAAACTACTAGAAGCAACTAACTTTAACAAGGAATAAATGCGCGTAAGTGAAAATCTAGTCTTAGCGGGATTCGAATTCACAGCCTCCCGACTTCCCAACTAACCAACCTATAGCCTCTGGGCTCTTGTGGATTCAACGGAGGGCATCCCCTCCTCTCCACAGATCTGCAGGGGAAGGGTTTAAGCTTTCCCCTTACAAGGGCCTCTCTGCCCACACTTTCAAACCCCAACCTTTCCACCTCCCTAGGAGATTTCCTTCCCTAGTGCTAGCACAATACTGGTCTCTTTTTTAACTCACCTCCCTTTCTGTGCTTCTGTCTTTCCGTGCTGGGTCCTAAAGCCCTGGTCACTGTCCTGGATTGTCACTTCAGCCTCTGTAGTTCACCGGCAGAAAGAGAGGGGCAAAGCAAGATGTTTTTCAACCCAAGACTGTGAGTTTCAAGGCCTCTAGGGTCTCTTTGTGGTCGCCAGCTACCTGATGCCTTTTCCTGGTCTTAAAATCAAGAATCAAACACAGTTGGAAGGGAAAAAGGGGTTTTACCTCAGTATTTATGTTAAGGATCCTTAGGTGCACAACGTCCAGGTGGAATGAGCTGAAATGCACACTGCAATGCACACCCACAATAGATCGGGTATAACAGTATAGGTCTTAGTAATTAGCATATCTATCAAAGATTGCCCAATGAGAGGCTCGAGTGAGTCCCCCTCCCCGAGGAACCTTCCCCCTGGATGGTCCTATCTCAGTTTACACAATGTGTTCTGGAGAGGACCTTGGTGTCTAAGAATTTCTGATCCCTAACTATGGAGCTTCTAAGATGTTTAGTCTCTTAGCTTGACAAATAAGCATAAGAATGTAAGCTAAAAAACAATAAGAATACAAAAGCAGTATAAAGGTATATAAAAGGGGTATAAAAGAAAAGGCAAAAAATCATCATGGCATCACCGTCATGTAGATGCTCATGTCCCCAAGAGTCGGGCTAATGAAGAACATCGTAACAACAACAAGGTAGATCAGGCTGTGAAAATAGAGGTGTCACAGATAGACTTGGATTGGCAACATAAAGGAGAGTTGTTCTTAGCTCGATGGGCCCATGATGCCTCAGGCCATCAGGGCAGAGATGTCACTTATAAGTGGGCATGAGACTGAGGGGTGGATTTAACCATGGACAGTATCTCCCAAGTGATCCATGACTGTGAGACATGCGCTGCGATCAAGCAGGCCAAGCGAGTGAAGCCCCTGTGGTATGGTGGGTGATGGTCCAAATACAAGTATGGGGAGGCCTGGCAGATTGACTACATCACACTGCCTCAAACCCGCCAAGGCAAGCGCTATGTGCTCACAATGGTAGAAGCCACCACTGGATGGCTGGAGACCTACCCCGTGCCTCCCGTGCCCAGAATGCCATCCTGGGCCTTGAAAAGCAAGTCCTTTGGAGGCGTGGTACCCCTGAGAGAATTGAATCTGACACAGGACTCATTTCAAGAACAGCCTTATGTTGGGGTTTTAGTTTAGTCCTAGTTTTTT
>NW_008236031.1:0-242 GCF_000691975.1 Corvus brachyrhynchos
AACACCCCAAAAGTGGACCCCAAAAATTGGGGGGAGGATCCCAAAAATCGACCCCAAAAACGGGGAGAGGCCCCAAAAATCGACCCTAAAAATTGGGGGAGGACCCCAAAAATTGGCCCCAAATCTGGGGAGGGACCCCAAAAATGGACTCTAAAAATGGGGGTGGACCCCAAAAATGGGGGGTGGGACCCCAAAAATGGGAAGGGACCCCAAAACTGGGGAGGGACCCCAAAAATGGGGGG
>NW_008236032.1:0-712 GCF_000691975.1 Corvus brachyrhynchos
TCCAGCGGGAAGACCCCAAAAGCAGGATGGGGACTGAGGTTAGGACAGGAGGCAAGGGCTGGACACCCCCGGCCACCAAGGGGTGACCAGAGCCATGAAATCCCCTAAATCCAGCAGGAAAACCCCAAAAGTAGGATGGGGATTTAGGGCTGGACACCCCCGGCCACCAAAGAGTGACCAGAGCCATGAAATCCCCTAAATCCAGCGGGAAAACCCCAAAAGCAGGATGGGGATCAAGGACAGGATGGGGATTGGACACCCACGGCCACCAAAGAGTGACCAGAGCCATGAAATCCCTTAAATCCAGCGGGAAGACCCCAAAAGCAGGATGGGGATCGAGGACAGGATGGGGATTTAGGGCTGGACACCAAACAGTGACCACCAAACCCTTTAAGTCCAGCAAACGCTGATCAGAACAACCAAACCCCTTAAAAACAGCGGGAAAACCCCAAAAGCAGGATGGGGACCAAGGTTAGGACAGGAAGCACGGGCTGGACACCCATGGCCACCAAGGGGTGACCAGAGCCATGAAATCCCCTAAATCCAGCGGGAAAACCCCAAAAGCAGGATGGGGATTGAGGACAGGACGGGGATTTAGGGCTGGACACCCACGGCCACCAGAGAGTGACCAGAGCCATGAAATCCCTTAAATCCAGCGGGAAAACCCCAAAAGCAGGACGGGGATCAAGGACAGGATGGGGATTTAGGGCTG
>NW_008236033.1:0-677 GCF_000691975.1 Corvus brachyrhynchos
GATGGCCGAGCTGCCGCTGCCCGCCGGGCTCGACGCCCGCACCTTCCCCGCCAAGCTGTGGCGCCTGGCGAACAGCCCCCGCGTCCGCTCCGTGCGCTGGGACACCCAGGGCCGGGGGCTGCTCATCGACCGCGCCCTCTTTGAGCAGGAGCTGCTCAGCCCGCCCGGCGCCGACGGGGCGGGCAGAGAGAGAGGGGCGGCGGTCCCGGACTCCTTCAAAGCCACGCACTTCGGCAGCGTCGTGCGGCAGCTCAATCTGTACGGCTTCCAGAAAGTGCTGGGTTGCTTTGGCGCGGCTGTGCCGGGCGATGCTGGGCCCATCGTGCACTTCCAGAATCCCAACTTCCGCCGCGACCGCCCCGACCTCCTCCTGCGCATCAAGCGCCTGACCAGGGCCAACAGGCAGCGGCTGGCAGAGGGGCTGGAGGGAAGCACCCGCTCCCAGCACCCAAACCGGGAGCGGCCGCTGCTGGACTTCCTCGCCGGGCACCCCCCCAGCGCCGGTGAGACGGGGTGGGAGCTGCGGGCGCGGGGGTGGCGTGGGCTTTGGCCGCGGGCCCTGCCCGTGCTGGGGCCGCTCAGCGCGGCTGCCCCGGGCGGCACAGGGGCTGTCCTTGGGCAAGGCAGCTGTGCCGGCAGGGCCCGGCAGCGGTGCCGGCTGTGCCCTGCTGCCGGGG
>NW_008236033.1:8418-10195 GCF_000691975.1 Corvus brachyrhynchos
CCGTGGGAAGCCTCGTGGCCGGCAAAGGTGGAGGCACCGCAGGATGTGCCCGTTGCCGGCCGTGGCTCTGCAGGGCTTTGCTGGGACAGCTTCCCCCAGCCGATGTGTGGATCTGGATGAAGGGAAAAGGATTAGGGTTATCCTTTTCTGATTTTTTTTTCAGTTTTGGATGATAGGAGATTACACTGTTGCTTCAGTTGTTGCCTGTGGTTTTGTCTCTGACCCTGCCCACCGGCAAAACAATCGCCCATCCAGTTTAGCACAAGACTTGAGAGTGCTAAATTTGAAGGAGGAGAAAAGCGCTGATCTGCACAAAAAGAGACAACCCTTCTCACACCTCCCTCCTTGGGTTTCCTGGAGCTGCTGCTGTTACCAGGGCTGCTGCTCCTGCCTGAAACCTCCCCCCCTGCCTCTCTGCAAGCCCATCTCTTAGAGAACACTCCTGATCGCCACCACCTCAAACAAAATTCCCACTTTTCAACTTCCTTTTCTGCCCGCAGGTGAGAAAAGGATCCACTCCCAGCTCCGGGCTCCTCCGCAAACCAACTGCTTTCAGCAGCGCCAGTCCTGAAATACCAACCTCCTTCCTTAACCTGCCCCCTGGGAGCTCACGTGCCAAGAGGCCTTTGTCCAAGGACACCCGCAGCAGAGCTCGAGGATGGAGCGGTCTGAAACGCAGCTCCTTCAGAGTTTAAACCTCCCTTTATCAACTGAACGCACCCCAGCCTGTCCCAAAGGGAAAGCAGGCAGGAAAGAGGAGCTCCTCTCCCACAACAGCAAACCCTGTGCTTCCTTCAGTTCCACTTGGAGGACGGAGGCCATGGGCTACTCCTCAGTTTGGGAAGGAACCCAACCCAGGGAAATGGCCTGATTTGGGAGCCCAGCAGAGGCAAGTGCCCCAAAAAAAAGGAAAAGATTCTCTGGAAGCAAAAGATTATGGCAATAGTTCTGCAGAAAGAAAAAAACAGAAGAAGAATTGAAGTAACATTTCAAAAAGTTCCCAGACAAAAAGTTCTGCCCCAACACGCAGTCTCTGTGGTGTGTCAGGAAGCTCATGAATGAACCTGCAAGCCTTGGATACACATCATTTGTGTCCGTCCCCCAGAGCACAAGCAGCTCCCCAACAAGACTTCAAGACTAAAGGACAAAGCTTCCCCCTTCACCTCTCCACACCAGCTCTAGGGAGGCTCTGTCCATTGCAAGATCTCCTTTGTGTCTGCATTGACAAGAGCTGGCTGCAGAAGGGGTTTGCATTGGAACTCTCCCCAGACAGGGGAAAAAAAAAGGAACAGAAAAAGTGATTCCTGAGGAAAGAAAATGCAATGCCCTTTGGGAAGACACCGGCATGAGTTCGCTACAGCTGCAGGCCATTAATCCCTTGGGGAAAGCACCATCCATCCATGGCACAGCACTTCAGCTTTGATGACAATGCTGACAAAATTGCTGCCCCTTCCTGCTGCTGCTGCTGACAAGAAATGTGCCAAATCTGCCAACAACAGGCAGAGATGGCGAGAACAAAACAGCTGGTCTGCTGAAAAGGAGGCAAAAAGAATGTATTCTAACCTCCCCTTTTTATCCTTTCCCCAGCCAACACAGCGACATGTCCTTTCCCTCTGGCACCGATGCTGGCCCAGGCACGGCATGCCCGCCGCTGCTCCCAGAGCCCTCGCCGGTCCGTGTCGGTCCGTGCCGTGTCGGTCCGTGCCGGTCCGTTGCCGTGCCGTGTCGGTCCGTGCCGTGTCAGTCCGTGTCGGTCCGTGCCGTGCTGTGTCGGTCC
>NW_008236034.1:0-337 GCF_000691975.1 Corvus brachyrhynchos
CCCACAGGTGCCCCACAGGTGTCCCCAGGGTGCCCCAGAGGTGTCCCCAAAGGTGCCCCACAAGTGCCCCAAAGGTGTCCCTCCCAAGGTGTCCCACAGGTGCCCCAAGGTGTCCCCGCGGTGTCCCCAAAGTGTCCCCAAGGTGTCCGCGCGGTGTCCCCGCGGTGCCCAGGGTGACACCGGTGCCCCAAAGGTGTCCCCAAAGGTGTCCCACAGATGCCCCACAGGTGTCCCAGAGGTGTCCCTGCCCAAGGTGTCCCCAAGGTGCCCCAAGGTGCCCCCAAGGTGTCCCCGCGGTGTCCCAGCGGTGCCCAGGGTGACACCGGTGCCCCAAAGG
>NW_008236035.1:0-504 GCF_000691975.1 Corvus brachyrhynchos
GTGGACATCTGGTCCTTGGGCATTGTGACCATCAAGCTGGTGGAAGGAGAACCTCCTTACTTTGAGCACACGGGGGCCATGGTAAGAGGCAAATTTCCCAGAGTTTGCAGAGGCCTGTGAGCACAGAGGGACCCCGCCCTGGGAGGAGCAGCTGGAGGGCTCTGCCCATCGGGAAGGGAATTCCCAGAGGACTCGAGCCTGAGACCAATATTCTGCAGTCTCCAGAATTTGCTTTGGGTTTTAAGTTGTTGCAGCTCTTCTGTCTGTGAGGATGATCTGAAAACATGAAGCCAGAGCATCAGCTCTAATCTTATCTTGCAGAAAACCCCAGACCAACCCCAAAGCCCACACCCAAAGCCAACAAGTTTTCTGAAGGAGTTTCTAAAAGAGGTTCTGTGAGATGAACTCCCCCTGACTCTTCTCACTGGGAAACTTGTCTAAAACATGAAGATGATTCTTTAACATCCCCACAGTCTAACATATTTCTTTCCTAGCCCAAGCTAC
>NW_008236036.1:0-1382 GCF_000691975.1 Corvus brachyrhynchos
TCTACAAGATCTGCTTCTAACTTATGTGGGTCAGACTAATCAGACCCTGGCGGCCCTCACAATTAGACAGCTTATGGGAATGAGACCATATATCGACCCTAATGTCCAAGCCCGAGAGATTCCTCAAGAAGCTCTTGAAGGAGTCTGAAATGCGACTCGCCAAGCTTTCCTGAAGGTCCCTAATGCAAAGATGCCTCAGAATTCATTTACGATCATTGTCCAGGGGCCCCAAGAATCCTATATGCAGTTTATCGACCGACTTAAACAGGCGCTCGAACGCCAAATTGAAAACGCAGCAGCTTGTGAAATTTTGCTTTTGAAGCTTACTGTTAAAAATGCAAACGCAGACTGTAAAAAACTCCTTAAGTCTCTGCCTAACCAGAATCCAACTCTGGTCGAAATGATTGAGGCATGCAATCGTGTTGGCACCTTAGAACACCAATATTCAGCCATGGCTGCAGCCCTTGAAGCCATGAGAGAGCCCCCTGCAACTTCAGGAGTCTGTTTCAGCTGCGGCAAACCCGGTCATTTGAAAAGAGACTGTCCTGCTCCAAAAAGAGATAAACCTGGGGTGACGATGGTTAGCAGAATGTGTGCCCGGTGCCGCAGAGGCCCGCATTCCTCTCACCAATGTCGCTCTAAGTATGATTCCGAAGGTCGCCTGCTCCAAGGATACCAGGGAAACTGGAACCAGGGCGTGGGACAGCGGCTCCACGCCCTGACACGGCTGCCCCACGCAAGCCTCGTAGATGCCAGACTCGCAGATGTCCAGCAGCAGCGTCCCTCAAGTCTTCACCCAGCAACTGCAGAGAGTGCTGGATTGGACCTACACCCCTCAACCACAGTAACGTTAAATAATTCTTCTGTTCATTTGCTCCCTACAGGAATTTTTGGACCACTAGGGCCCCAAAAGAGCACCCTACTCTTAGGAAAGTCCTCAAACAGCCTTCCAGGACTTTCTGTTCTCCCTGTAGTTATGGACTTAAATTTTAAAGATGAACTTAAGATCATAGTTTGGACCTCTAACCCTCCATGTTTTATCCCACAAGGTACCTGTATCGCTAAATTAATTCCTCTCCCACATGATTCACCATCCTTTGTAGAAAAATATGATACCAAGATGGGAGAATCTGGTTTTGTAATGACCCCACAAATACTATGGGCACAAACAATTTCTGATAAGCGTCCGACCTGTCGGTGCACCCTGTCATTGCAGGGACAACAAATAACACTCACCAGTATTTTAGATACTGGAGTGTTGCAGTGGGGAGCTGACGTTACTGTCATTTCTCAAGATAAGTGGCCCTCTAACTGGGCCCTTATGGAGGTGCCTATGGCCCTCATTGGACTAGGAGGAAGTAGTCGCAGTTACCAAAGTCGCC
>NW_008236037.1:0-1161 GCF_000691975.1 Corvus brachyrhynchos
GGCTGGAAAGGTGGAAGAAGGCAAACTGGCAGTGTAGAGGAAAACCAATCTGGGATGCTGATGAGTGGAAAGACATTGCCACATGGGTAGAGAAGCTACCCGTGAAAGTCTGCCACGTAGATGCTCATGTCCCCAGGAGTCGGGCTAATGAAGAACATCGTAACAACAACAGGTAGATCAAGCTCCGAAAATAGAGGTGTCCCAGATAGACTTGGATTGGCAACATAAAGGAGAGTTGTTCCTAGCTCAGTGGGCCCATGATGCCTCAGGCCATCAGGGCAGAGATGCCACCTATAAGTGGGCAAAAGATCGAGGGGTGGATCTAACCATGGACAGTATCTCCCAGGTGATCCATGATTGTGAGACATGCGCTGTGATCAAGCAGGCCAAGCGGGTGAAGCCCCTATGGTACGGTGGGCGATGGTCCAAATGGGGAGGCCTGGCAGATTGATTACATCACACTGCCTCAAACCCGCCAAGGCAAGCGCTATGTGCTCACAATGATAGAAGCCACCACTGGATGGCTGGAGACCTACCCTGTGCCTCATGTTACAGCCCATAAAACCATCTTGGGTCACCATCCCGGGCCTTGAAAAGCAAGTCCTTTGGAGGCATGGTACCCCTGCGAGAATTGAGTCTGACAAGGGGACTCATTTCAAGAACAGCCTTATAAATGCCTGGGCTATGGAACATGGCATTGAGTTATGTACTAGTTTGACAACAAACTAGTGGGAGACACCAAGTCAGAATAACAATTTAATAGGGAAATAAAAGGAGGGGGAAAGAAAAAACAATAAAAGAGGATAACACTGGGTTAAACTGACAGAGTTAGGATGCAACCTGGCACCCTGTTAGTCAGGGTGGTGGTAGCAGTCTGGTAGAATGGTGGCTGCAGTCCTCCCGAAGTGGTGATCCTGTAGAAAAAAAGGGTCTGCTCCTCCTCAGAAGGTCCAGTGGTGGCTGTGTAGCTCCTGTCCTCTGGAAATCCAGTGGGAAGGATTTGTCTCTGGTGTTCAGTCTCAGATTATATCCACGATGGGATGCTTGGTTCCTCCCTCTGGGTGGAGCATCTCACAATGGGGTAACGAGTCATGAGGCCAAGTGTTGATTAGGCTCATTAACAGAAGATAGTCCGGAGGGAGTTATCTCTGAGTCAGGCGG
>NW_008236037.1:1621-1994 GCF_000691975.1 Corvus brachyrhynchos
TGGGGTTGTTTTTGCTCAGGGACCAGGTTGCACCTGGTGGGTGATGCAAAAGGATGGAAAGACCCGATGCATACCTCAAGGGGACCTTGTTCTAGGGTGAACAACCTATGGCTCTGTACTTGTATCAGTATCTGTTGGCATTTTAGGAGTTCTCCTGTTTTCTTTTTCTCTTAAAGAGTTTTTCCCATACATGTTGCCAGTGGGACAAATTACTGGGTGCTTAAGAAAAACAGTAGTCTTGGACACAGGGGGAGGGGTCCATCTGGCTACTCTCTTTCACCTGGGCTTGTGGGCTGTTAGTTCCCGGCATTTGGACGGAGAGGGAGGCTGGAAGGAATTCGTCAGCACTGGAGACTTCTGCTTTTTCGGCTGC
>NW_008236037.1:2126-2909 GCF_000691975.1 Corvus brachyrhynchos
CTCCGGGGGGTTCCCGCCGCAGCTCCGGAGTTCGATACATCTCATCTGCCACCCAGGATTTGTGCTCCTCCCTGCTGTTCCAGCCTGCTGTTCCCGAGGGTCCAGCCAGACACCAGGATCGGCTGCCCAGGGGGTTTGTGAAGCCTGTGTTCCATCTCTTCCCGGGATCCCAAGACGCCATTGCCGCATACTCCCTGAGCTCACTCCGGAGCGCCCCCTGCAGCCGCGGGGGGACCATCGCACCTGCCCTGCTCACGGGGAGCGGCCAGCGCCCCTGTCAGCTGCGAGAGTAACTGCACCCAAGGGGAAAGGGCCTGACAGCCAAGAAGGCTGGGACTGGGTTTGTGATTGTTTGCTGTTACTGCCATAGTTATTGTTGTTTGTTTGACCCAAGACACTGTGGTAGAACAAATTTTGTGTGGGTGGGAGTTACTTGTACCTGAAATTTGGGAAATTCCTGAAGAAAACTGGGAACAAGAATTACGCTTATGTGCAGTATGGTTTGCATGGAAGTGGGACAAGCGGCATAAAGAGGGCAAGACTGGGTTGGACTCTGCATCTGCCTTAGGTATAGTCCGGCCACGAGCAGCAACCTCGGAGAGCATGAGACAAGGGGGTTTATGCCAATACCGGACCTCTGATTACAACCGTGGCGATCATAATTGTCGCATGCATCCTTGCATGGGTAACCCCAAGCAATGCAAATCCAGCAAATCCCTGCACCAAGTGTAACTCCCTTCTGCAATGGGCCAGTCGTGCTTCTTATCTAACCTGGCACATGAC
>NW_008236038.1:0-487 GCF_000691975.1 Corvus brachyrhynchos
TTGGGTTTTCTCGCCAGAATTTTGGATTTTCCCACCAGAATTTTAGGATACTCCTTCCCAAATTTTGAATTTTCCCACCAGAATTTTGGGGTTTTCCCGCCAGAATTTTAGCGTTTCCCCTCAAGTTTTAGGATCCTCCTTCCCAAATTTTGGATTTTCCCGCCACAATTTTGGGATCCTCCTTCCCAAATTTTGGGGTTTTCCGCCAGAATTTTGGGTTTTCCCCTCAAATTCTGCATTTTCCCCTGAAATTTTAGGATCCTCCTTCTCAAATTTTGAATTTTCCCACCAGAATTTTGGGGTTTCCCGCCAGAATTTTGGGTTTTCCCCTCAAGTTTTAGGATCCTCCTTCACAATTTGGGGTTTTCCCCTCAAATTTTGGCTTTTCCTGCCCAGAATTTTGCATTTTCCCCTCAAATTTTAGGATCGTCCTTCCCAAATTTTACCTTTTCCCGCCCAGAATTTTGCATTTTCCCCTCAAATTTTA
>NW_008236039.1:0-202 GCF_000691975.1 Corvus brachyrhynchos
TTTTCGCCACATGAATGGATTAACTCTGACCCGATCTAGACTCCTCAATCCTGGGTCATCTGTGAATACAGTCTCTACCACCCCTAGTTCTCTCAGGCATTGGATCCCTTGTTCTATGGTCTTCCATGGGGTTTGCTGCATATGGAAATCATCTCCGCACATATATCTCTCCCTTGCGCCATTCAAGACCCGTCTCCAGAGA
>NW_008236040.1:0-258 GCF_000691975.1 Corvus brachyrhynchos
TTCTGGTCGTGAACCAAAACAACCAAAACAGGCAAAAAAACTGAAGCGGCCTAAGCTGAGCCAAAAAGAGAACACACCGATCCCCCAGTGTGTGGCAGGCCAGGGCATTGCTCGGACTATTGTAGATCCCTGACTCATGCCGATGGTCAGCCATTGTCGGAAACTTCCTCTGGGGTGCATGGGGTGCAAATTGCTCTCCGATGCAGTTGCTCCCCCAGAGAGTGGCACAGGTACAGGCACAGGCCTACCCCACCACCC
>NW_008236040.1:1709-3988 GCF_000691975.1 Corvus brachyrhynchos
GCCTTGAAAAGTCTTGTTTATGGTATAGTAGAAAAATATTTTGACAATGGATGTTTTAGGATTTTAGCCAGTCACCCCAAGGGGTGGCTGATCCTTTGTCCAATTAGACTATGAAGGAAAAAGTCTAGAAAAGAGTTTGTAAAATATTAAATAAATCAATCTTGCTGCACAATTCCTGGCTGTTGGATCTTCTTTCCTCCTCCTCCCTATGGCTGCGGGACACGGTGATATAACCTAGGGCCCAGGCCTGCGGTAATAAGGTAAAGGTTGGGGAAAGGAGAAGTGGAGTAAGTTTAGTTTCTCTGGAGTTGATGAACTGCAGATCCTCATGATGGGGCAGAGATCTGAGCATCACCTGGGCCCCCACAGCTGCACAGGGCATGGTACTGTGACTGAGACGCCCCTGACTCAGAGCTCCGATCCCACAGAGCTGCCACAATGATGTGGAGAACCATTGGCTCATCAGGACCAACAGTGGAGAAGGTGCTGCCAACACTTCTCTGTGTGATGGAGGACTGGCCTTTGCACAGCATGTGCACCTCTGATGGGGATGGTTCAGATGTCTTTGCCCTGGCTGTGAGTTTCTGGAACTGGCCTTTGCTCACGGCCACATCGCCTCTCCAGCAGCCTCCCCTCCTCTTCCCGCCTCAGGGCCTTGCCTGGGCTAGGGGCAGGCTCAGGGGGCACCAGGCCCGGTGCTCCCCCTGCGTCTCCCCTCGGGCCCTGCCACATGGACAGCTCGGCACCGAGCGCTGTCTCGGGCTGCTTCTTTTGCAGGCAACTCTGGGGCTGTGGGTGATTGTCCAGGTGCCCGAGTGCCACAAGGCAATGAACCTTTATGCCCCTCACCTGCTCGTGGCTCTGTTTGTTCAAATTTTCAACAGCACAGTGCACGGTACTGAGGAAGTTGACACCTTTTGGAGGCAATGCCAGGAGCAACATGGCCTTCCCACCAAGCCCAACAGGTGCTCCATCCCAGTCCTCCTGTCTCTCCCATGTTGCCAGGGCAGGAGCCAGTGCCCCCGGCATGACCTGGGCTTTGCTCTGCACACAGGTTTGCAGTGCAGACCCTGAAGGCTCTGCTCTGCCGACTCCAGTGTGAGAATGTGGTCATGGGAATGGGACATAAGCGTGGCTGGGACACGCTGCTGTGTGCTGACACCCAGCACTATGCAGTGGCTCTGCTGGCCAGGTGAGACCCCCTTCTGCCTGTCGCAGCGGGGATTACTGCAACAAGCAAATTTCAAACCAGGAGTCCCGTGGAAACGAAGTATATATGGACAGATTCGTGGTAGATGTTTCAGAGATGTTTATTTCTCCAGCCGCATGGCCGGGGCTCAGCTCAGGAAGTCCACAGTCACGGGACCCGAGGGACCTTGGCGTTATCAGGGAACCCAAACCAACCAATGGGGAATGAAGCTGAGCAGGGGCAGGGAAACCCTGTGTCTCCCCCCCAGGGCCCCTCTCCCAGGGCTCCATGGCAGGAGGAGGGACCCCAACATCTCCCCGCTGCCTCCAGCATTTATGCCCTGTGTCTGAGGTGCCCCACACAGTCCCTGTGCTCATGAGCCAGAGGGCCTTGTCATCAAGGGATGGCCAAGGACGTTGCAAAAGGCTGGGAGAGGAGGCTGCCCAGAAAGAGCTGCCTACCAAAGCGCCCACACGACCTCCAGCGTTGCTGGGGAAAGACTGTGAGTCAATCCTGGCAGAGGTTTGCTCCCCCACCTCAGGCTCCTTCTGCCCTTTTCCTTCTGACAGGGAAATGCGCCCTTACTCGATCCCCTTGTGTTCCCACATCGCACTCCACCTGCTCAGGCTGCTCAGGCTGCTCAGCAGGGAGCAGCCACGCTGGGATCTGCCCTTCCTGGCATTCCTTGTGGAGGGGAGACCGGACGATACCGCTGCCGCGATGGCCACCATGGGGTGGAACGGGACAGGGTGTCCCAGGGCGCTGGGACGGTGCCCGTGCCCTGCGCTGCTGCCTGGGCCCAGCCCTGGGCGGTTCTGGGCTCCTGCTGGCCAGCTCCACTGTCACTGCCCTGTGCCTTTCAGGCCCTCGAGTGCCTGGACTTGAGGGAATGTGGTGACAGCGTCGTGGAGATCATGTCACGGTGCCTGCAGAGCGAGTGCAGGCAGAGATGTCGCCTGGCACTCAGAGGCCTCGTGGTGCTCACCAAAGATCCCGCGATGGTGAGAAGGCGGCAGCGGCTGAAGCTGTGCTGGGGAAAGCAGTCACATGGGCTTGGCTGGGCCTCAGGAGCTTGGGCAGCGTGTCCCCC
>NW_008236040.1:4309-4996 GCF_000691975.1 Corvus brachyrhynchos
CCCCCCCAGCCACTGACTCTGGCTGCTGCCCAGACACTTTGTGCCTTGTGCATTTTAAAGCTGTTGCCCACATGGGCTGGAAAAGTTGGTGCTGAGGTTTTTTCCTTTACTCCAGGACAACAGCCATGTGCAGATGCTCTCCATTCACCTCTTCTGCAAGGTGATGGAGTTGGTAGTGGATGAGGGAAAAAAGCCCCTGAAGACAATTGTGTGCCAGATCCTATCCCCACTTTTACTCCACTGCCATGATGAGAACCGGAATGTGGCAGAGGTGAGGACTCATGGGCTGAGGTGTCCTCCTGGCAGGGGGCTCAGCTGCCTCCTGCCCTGGGGCCTTGTGGGCTGCAGCCTCCTCCAGGCCTTGGCACAGGGACACGGGTCCTGTGCCCTGGGCTGTGGTGCCATCTCCGTGTCTGTGCTGCTCTCCAGGCTTCTCAGGAAACGCTGTTTTGTGCGGCTGATTTCCTGAAGAGGAGAAATCATGGACAGCTGGTGGAGAATGAGCAGCTGTGGAAGTTTGCTGAGTGCCTGGTAAGGACAGCGTGGAAGCCCAAGTCACAGCCTGGAGAAGCCCCCTGCTCGTCGTGCTCAGTGTGTGGGGCTGGCAGCCCCTGCCCACTGCTGCACCCAGGGGTGCCAGCCTGCGCCCCACACGCTGCTCCCTTCCCGGGGCCGCCCAGGCTCCTC
>NW_008236040.1:5172-7711 GCF_000691975.1 Corvus brachyrhynchos
TGGCAGCGCTCTGGGAGGGAGCTGTGGCACTGGGGCCGTGACCGCCTCTGTGTTCCCAGTGATCGCCGGGGTGCTCATGCTGGGGCACAAGGAAGAGCTCCAGGTCCTCACTGAGGGTGAGTGAGGGCAGTGGGCTGTCAGCGAGGGCTGGTGATGGGGAGCTGCAATGCCTGGGTAGGGAGCTGCAATCCCTGCCCCAGCTGTGGGAGGCTTTGCTCCATGTGTGGACTCGGGGTGACGTGGGCAGAGCACAGAGAGGTTTCAGGGACGTGGTGGGGAGCTTCATGGCCAGCACCTTCTGGCTGATCTCGTTGGCCTCTGCCGTCTTTTGGCCATGGCAGGAGCTGGGTGAGATGGCCCTGGCAGGAAGGTCTGCTTGGATTCCTGCAGATCCAGGCTCTGACCGTGGCTCTGTTCCTGTCTCTTCCAGCCCTTCAAGCCCTGAGGAGAGACGACAGCCCTTCCCAGACAAACAGCTTAGTTCAGGGAATACTCAACCAAAGAGCTGCAGAACTACGTTCCTCTGCTGGCTCAGAATCAGTCTCCCTTTAAGACCTCCAGATAGCATGGAAGATGAGACCGTCTGGAGACTAGAGTAGAGCAGCTGCACCTCCAGGCACTGCTGATGCTGGTCACAGCTGAGCCTGTGGAAAGCTCCCATAGCTCCTGCCCTCTCCCTCCCTTTTGACAGCTCCATCCCTCCAGCCCTCAGACCCTGCCCATCCCCTTTTTTCCTCCCAGCTCATCCCTTCGCTTTGCCTTCTATTAATAAACAGTTTGGCTTCTTCACTTGAGCTGCATCTCTGTGGTGCTGAAGCGGCCCAAAACCTGAGCCCTGGGACACACAGGCCCCTCCTGCCGCTCTCTTCCGTGCTGTGTTTTGTGCAGAGACACAGAGGAATGAGGGCAGCTCAGGCTGGAAAGGTCCCTGTCCTGAAGGTCTGTTCCACAACACTGTGGAGTTAGAGGTCTTGCTGAGCACCCTGAAGGCCCTGGATTATAGAACAACCAACAGGAGTATATATGCTCTGGAGGCAGCTGTGAGGGATTCCTTGGCAAGCCTCCATGGAGGGCAAAGGAGCTTGGAATGCTGCAAGTTTTCAAGAAGAGCTTCCTGAAAGCACAGCAGTGCTCCATCCCTGCACAGGATCAGGAAGAGGGCAGAACCAGAGAGTATCCAGGCTTAGCACTGGGCTCTGCATGTGCCTAAGAGCAAAGGAAGCAGCAGCACAGCGGTCGAGACTCGGACACGCCACCACCCCGGTGTCCGGAGCGCTGTCAGGCAGTGTTGGGATCCTGGGGGCCGTTCTGGTCCCCACAAGTGAGGAATCGCAGGCCCCGCCTCCGAGCCAGTCAGAAACCCAACAAAGTGAGACCAGAGAGAGGGAGGGCACCCTTCCAGTCTCTCTTGGGCATGGCTGCAAAAGAGCCCCTGCTGCTTCTTCTTCCTGCACCTGTGTTTGGGGTCTGCTGATGGCAGAGCCAGCCACGTTGTGCTCTTGTTCCAAACACTGCTCAGAGCGGGCGTGAAAAGTGCTTCCCAAGAAGCTCCCAGTGAGGTAGGTACAGCAGTCTCCCTTTGGCTCTCTGTGCTCCTTTCAGTCCTTGAGGCCCGGTGCACTTGGTGGAGGGGCAGGGGAAGGGAGAAGGCTGTGAAGAGCAGGTTTGGCATCTGCCTGCACCTGCAGAGATTGAATCATCATAGAATCATGGAATAGTTTCTGTTTGATGGCACCTTAAGGACCATCTGCTTCCACCACCAGCCATAGGCAGGGACGCCTTCCACCAGATAACATTGCTTCCAACCTGGTCTTGAACACTTCCAGGGATGGGGCAGCCACAGGTTTTCTGGCCAACCTGTGTTAGGGCACCATCACCCTCCCCTGAAGGAGCAGCCAAGACAGGCGCTGGAAGCACACATGTCCCATCCTTTTCTGCTGTCACATGGACATGGAACACACTTGTTGCCACAGGTCCAGCAGACGTGATGCAGGAACAATGGAGGGCCATGCATTGGTAGGGAAAGGCCTCCAGCAAGAGCAAAGCAGGATCCTGTAGCAGCAAAGCCTGAGCTTGTGAACCGGGCCATGTCCTCTGCACACAACAAAGTGCTTCCCTCCACCCTTGAACGTCAGCCACAGGAGTCCCTACTTTTACTCAGCACCTGCTGCTTCTTCAGTTCTGCTGCTCCATGAGATCAAGGCTGAACCCATTTGCTGTAGTGATTTACCACAGAAGCAGCATGAAGCATTAAATACCTGGGAGCAATTAATATTTCTACAGCCAACCAATTTTTGAAAATAGAAATACTAAAGGTGTCACAAAGGTCTCTGAAGGGCGTGCCGGTGCCCTGCATGCCACTGAGGTGACGTGGGGGTCACTGAGAGGATGCGGGTGTCTGGCACGTTCCTGAGGGTACGTCGGGGTCACTGAGGGAACGTGAGGGTCACTGTAGGGGGACACGGGCATGCCGCGTGTTGCTGAGCGGCCGTGCCGGTCGCTGAAGGTCCGCGAGGGCCGCTGAAGGGACGCGGGCGCG
>NW_008236040.1:7799-8415 GCF_000691975.1 Corvus brachyrhynchos
GCCCCGCGGCCACGGGGCGGGAACGCGAACCCGCTGTGTCCACCCCTCTCGGCGAGGTGCCGGGCAGGCTTCCATAAGCGGTGTGGGAGAGGCCCTGGGGCGGCCCTGCCCTGATCCGCACGGAGGGGGATGGGGCAGTGTTGTCACAGGACTAGGGGTGGTTCAGTTTGTGGGAGGTAAACCTGAAGTAACTTAGAGGGAGAGAGCTTCATAGCGGAGGAATGCTGGAATGACCTGGTGTCACCTGCAGGGAACGGGATGAATATTTGGGGGTTAAAGTTGAGGTAATCACTGCACTGGGAGAAAGAAATTGGAGCTTATCCGTGGAGCACACGTGGTGGACGTTTTGGTGGGAAAATTTGAGGTGATCTCTAGGGAACAAAATTGCTTTTGAGGAAAAGTCTAAGGTAATTTGTAGAGAACACAGAGAAAATGTTGTGACAAAACCTGAGGTAAACTTTAGGGGACAGAAAGAACATTTTGAGGGTAAAATGTCCGGTTATCTGACTTCCCACTACTTTGTCCCGTGCCCCAGCAGGGGAGCCTTGCCCTCCTTGTCCCCAGCCAGCCCAGCCTCAGCACCTCGGCGCTGCCCCCACCCTCCTGCTCAGGCCAC
>NW_008236040.1:8489-9778 GCF_000691975.1 Corvus brachyrhynchos
GCCTGCCTGGGGGCCTCTGACCCCCAATTCCTCAGGCCTTCCCACCACCCCGGCCTCCTGTCCCCCTCGGAGCCTCTGCCACCCACCCCCTCACACATCCCCCTCGTGCCTTCCCACTGCCTTGTCCTGTCAGGGACTCCGCAGCACCTCATCCCTTCACGGCCTCCCACCGCCCCGGCCCCTCAGGCTCTCCCCCAGCCCGGCCAAGCTGCCCGGCAGCGGCGCAGCCCCGAGGGAGCTCCAGAGGAGCCGGAGCAAGAGGCACCTCGGAGCCCTCAGCAATCCAGACAGCAACACATGGGCAGGAGGACACAGATGGCGGCTCCTGCCCGGGACAGGGCTTGGGGCCATCTCCAGGCACCAGCCTCGCAGGGATCCCTGCAGCTCTGGCCCCTCCTGCCCACCCGCTCTGTCGGCAGCGCTAAGGCTTCAGCACAGCCACCAAAGGCCAAAGGGCTTATGGCCATTTTCCCTTCCGCGCTGCACTCCCGGGGGACTTGCTGAGCACAAGCACCCTTTTTCCCCTCTTCCCCTGTGCCCTGCAGACACTGGGCACCAAAAGAAAGCTCCTGGGAGTCTGTGTATTATAACACATTCTATATTCACATACTAAAGAAAAATGAAAAGAAGAGAGGAGCAATCCTAAAGAACAGAAGAATCCCCGCTGGCTCAGGTGGCCCCAGAAGAGAAGAGCAGACAGCTCAGCTCTCTACAGGGCTCCAACAGAACAGCCAGCCACGGTCCCAGAGACGAGGCCGTGCCTTCCATGCGCTGCGGAGCTGATTTCGCAGCTTCCGAGAGATGGAGACTGGAGCCCTCTCTAGCGCCCTGAGGAACTGCGACGTTTCTTGTGCCAGGCTTCCAATGGCGAGGCTGATGTCCTCTGCCGTATCTTCAAGGGCTGGGACAGAGAGGAACAGAACCACAGTCAGATCCCGGATCTGCAGGGACCCGAGGAGAGCTCCCTGCCAGGGCCATCCCAGCCCGCTCTTGCCATGGCCAGGAAGGAGGAGTGACCAACGGGATCAGCCCGAAGGTGCTGGCCACGAATCCCCCACGTGCCCCTGAAAGCTCTCTGTGCTCTGTGCACACCGCCCCTCGTCTGCACAGGGAGCAGAGCCCTCCGCAGCCGGGGCAGGGATTCCCTCCCGCCCCCGCTTACAGCCCGCTGCCCTCACTCACCTTGACAGATGAGCCCGAACGCTCCCTGCTGTCTTGTCAAGCTCTGCCCGGCGATCACTGGGAACACAGAGGCGGTCACGGCCCCAGCGGCACAGCTCCCTCCCAGC
>NW_008236041.1:0-608 GCF_000691975.1 Corvus brachyrhynchos
CTGAAACAATTGATGGAAAAACAATGAACCCTAGGATGCTACATCTTTTCTTGCCTACTATTAAAAAGTCTTGTCTCTTCCAAGAGTTTCCAGTGACCCCTGTTGGTATCACTCCATTATTTTCATTCATAAAACATACTAATTTGGAAGTTGCCAATTCGCATTGCGCCCCTGGTGGTAGCAACTCTGGGTCGCTGGGGAATCTACAGATGGTCTGGCTAATGGAGTTTGAGTGACCTTCTCTGATAATTGTGTTCCCTGTGGGATCACGGATTGAGCCGTTGCCATAACTTGTGTCGTAGCGCGTTGGCGTCCCGCGCTCCTTTTCATATTATAAAAGATTCATCCACATCTGTTCTGGCGCAACATTGATTGGCATGATGCTTTCCTCTTCTACATCTTGGACAGAGGCCTGACGTTTTCACATTTTTTTCAGGTCCTGGACAATACGTTTTTAGGTGTCCATATTTTCTGCATTTAAACCATAGTCTCCCAGTGAATTCTGCAGCCATCACTTCTGTGGAGTTACTTTGTTGCAGATCTGAACAAAGGGCTGCTACTTGCTCTTTAAGAAGTTTTCCAAGTTCTTGTCCAAAAGCATTTGCTTG
>NW_008236041.1:4858-6942 GCF_000691975.1 Corvus brachyrhynchos
TCTGTGTCTGGTCGCGCACTGCTGTCCAAAACGTTCTGGGTTGCTTTGCTCAGATGAGGCCGAACACGGGGCACCAAATGACACTGAACCGTGCCATAAATCAAGTCCCTCCTGATGGGAGAGAATTTTCTAAAAGTTCTTGCAAGGAGTTTCAAAGATAAACTGAGACTTTTCCTGGAGTTTCAATGCTGCCGGATAGTTGTTTATTAAGTCTTATCAGAGGAACAGAGCCACTAGCGTGACCCAGGCATAACATAGAGCACAGAAAAGCAGGAGTGGAGCCTCTCTATCAAGATTTACAAGGCATTTTAAAGATATTTTAACCAATAGTTACTAAAAACGTATATTATTTTCACTTTCCTACCAATTATTCAGTAACACGGGCAGGAACTGCAGAATTCCTCATCCAATCATTCCAAACTACTTTTACTGCAGAACGTGGAGTAGTAGAAGAAGGAGAAGAAGGTTTAGAGAACAACAACAATCCTCCATTTTGATCTTTTTTACTCTTATCTATCTCCTAGATATTTTTTACTCTTATCTATTTACTACAAAGAGAAGCCCAAAACCTCTAAATTTTTCACCCTGTGAGATCTTACATAGTAGTCTATCACCTAATTCACACCACTGTATTTTCTAGTTCCTGTCTGATCGTTGGTAATTTTTTCCAAGGTTGAAAACAGTGTTGTTCAGGGGGGTAAGAACCCTTCAAAACAGGCAGAGAAATATTCTGGGCACTCTGGGTTCCTAAAGGTGCTTCACACACAAAAGGTATTCATCACCCCGACTTAATTCCATGTGGCCGCCAGGACAAAGACAAGAAGGCGGATGCTCCCCGTAAGTCGCAGGTATCAGTCATGTCCATGTGGCCCCCTGGGACAAAGACAAGATGGCAGGCACTCCCTGCACCTGGCTCTCCCCGTCCCTGATCTTGAGAGAATGGATAACAATGATGGGAAAAACCCCTAAAAGCTAGATCATCCGTGCTGCAACATGCTGCCGCTTCAGACTGCTGCACTGGGCTTGGCTCCACTCTGTTTCACTACTGCTTTGGACTGCTCTGCTAGGCTCCATTCCGTGTGGCTGTTGCCGCTTTTCAGAGTTATGTCCCAGAGCCGCATTTGCTGCTTTTCAGAACCACATTCCAGAGCTGCGTCTCAGAGGAGTGGGAAGGGAATGGGCGGCAGCAGTGGCAGAGGACGAGGTGCAAAGGGCTGATCCCAGCAACCCCCTCCAATGAAGAGAGGGAGACAAATGGTGCCATTTCCAGGGGTGTGCTCACCTTTTCTTCCCCCCCAAAGCTGCACCCCCCAGCCATGATGTAGGTGATATAGAATAGCAACCTAGCCATGCCCACATGGCTCTAAACTCCACCTCCTCTCTGCAACCAGAATAAATGCATATTTAAATGAAAAAAAAATATTTTTTTTAAAGCAAAAACACAAGATAGTGAAAGCTATTCCAAAGGAAACAAAGCTGGGTAATTTTTTTTTCCAAAACTTCAACCTAAATGAGTATGTTAAATAAACACCCAGAGAACAGTAAGTACTCACTGTATTAGCAGATACACAAGTAATTTCACCAAATGAGTAAAAATAATTTACATGCATATTTATAACGCATGTTCTTTACAATAGCCTTTTGGGAAATATTTCCTATTTGTTTTTGATAAGGGGTTCTACTCAGTCTAACCAATAACAGGTAATAGGAAGAAATACAACTGAATTTGGCAGCAACTACAATGGTGTTATAAACATAAATTATAATATTGGCTTCTCGCAAAGTATAAAGGTAGATATTATATAATGTTAATGTTTTTTTGCTGTGTGGATGTAGTTTTCTCTCTTTTTAGCAAGAATGTTAGCAAGTGTGAGCAAGTAAGATAACCTCCAAGCGAACAGAGGATGAGGCCCAAGAAGCTGCTACTCAACACTTTGTCCAGGGAACAAAAGGGCCCAAAGGCTACTCCGCCCGGAGAACGGGAGGCCAGGAGAGTCCGAGAGCCCTTATCACAGCTCTGCCCGGGGGGCCAAAGAGGCCCAAAGCTGCAATCAGCCCTGACTGTCTGGAGAATTAAGAGATCC
>NW_008236041.1:7132-7704 GCF_000691975.1 Corvus brachyrhynchos
GGACTCACCTCGGTCATCAGGTGTGCTCTTGGCAGAGCGCCAAGGCACCCGGCCGTTATCCCTTTGCTTTATTTTATGTGTCTCTTATTGTCTTTATATTAAACTCTTTAAATTCTCACAGGAGAGTGAACCTCGTTTGTCACAATGGTATATCCTAGGAAGACTAACATGATTATATCGGTTAAAAAAACTAGCAGTTTGTTGGGGTGTTAGGAGTTCTCCTTTTGTTTTTGTTTTCTTTTTTCTCTTAAGGAATTTTACCCCATAGTGTTGCTAGGAGACAATAACGACTGGATACTTAGACAAAAGACAGCTCGGGGGAGGGGTCCATCTGGCTACTCTTTTACCTGGGGTTTTCTTGTGTAGGGCAGAGATGCCGTGAGATTTGGACTGGGAAAAAGGGGCTGGGTGGAGCCCCTAGCTCTCTTGTGCTCTCAGCATTTGGAGGGGAGAGAAGCTGCAGTTGCTGTGGGGAGAATTCATCACCACTGTGGGGTTCTGCCTTCTGCTGCCTTCCTTCGACCGTGAGTGGAGCTCTGCTTGCTGGAGCAGCCATTGTACTGGGACCCTCT
>NW_008236041.1:8061-10538 GCF_000691975.1 Corvus brachyrhynchos
TGAAAGGAATGAGAAGGAGGTGTCTTTACAAACAAACTGTGGGTCTGCTGGTAGATAAAGCCAGATACTGAGAGGTGAAAGAAGCAATGGGAGGAACCATAAATTCCGTAGGAATTCCACTAAATTGACACAGACTGTTACTCACTCAAGACTGCTAATCCTTGGATTTAGAGAAAAAGAAGAGAGACACAAGGAAAAGAATAGGGGGGGTGGTTTACACATTAGAAAGGGGTTTGTATTAAGCGATTTGGGAAGTCTGTACTTCTCAAGTACCTCAGCCAATGGGGAAAGAGAGAGGGCAATGCTGCCGGGAAATTAGGATAAAAAGGAGGCTGTGTCCTCCAAGTATTTGAGAGACCCCATGGGAAATGCCCATGACCTCTCCCTTTATTCAAATAAAGTAACAGGACTCCTCTGTCTCCTTTTTGGACATAAACCTCTGGTGTTTGAGGATTAATTTTCCTGATGCTGACATAGTTATTGTTGTTTGTTTACCTTGTTTTATATATATTAGTAAAGAACTGTTTTTCCTATTTCTCATATCTTTGCCTGAAAGCTCCTTAATTTCAAAATTATAATAATTGGGAGGGAATGGGGTTACATTTTCCATTCTAAGGGAGGTTCCTGCCTTCCTTAGCAGATACCTGTCTTTCAAACCAAGACACAGTTGACTTCAGAATGTTAACATTTATGAAATATGAGTTTACTCAAAATACAAAATTAAACTATATAAAATAACTAGAATAATGGAGAAAGTGACAAGGATTGCTGAAAGATTAGACATGTTAGATACTTTCAAAAAATATATCAAGCACTGCACATACTCGTGGAGAAGCATGGGTTAAAACATAAATATATTCATGTAGTCTTGAAGAACACAGCAAATTACAGGATAGTTTTTGCTTGTAAAAGTTGAAAATAAGCTTACCTGAACCAAAGGTCTTGAAAGAATCTGACTTCCAAAACTGCTTGGTTTTTCACATATCAACATGTAACATGTTTATTCTAGGAAAGAGTCCAGACCTCACATATATGTGTTTTAGAAGAGGAAGGAAAAGGAAAAAGGAAACCAAAACTCCCCACAAAAATAACCCTTCACAAACCACTTATCATGATTTCATGATTGTGATCTACAGAAAAAAACCCAAAAAAGTCATTGATCATGTGCTCTTTAGTCAGAAAAAAAGTTAAATACCAGATCCTGTATATGGTAAAAAGGATATGTCCTAGTGTATACTAAACCAAGCAAGCAATTAAATTGAAATTGATTTATTCTTCCTCTTTTTTACCCCCTAAGGGTAATCCTATGGGACAGCTCCCCATTAAATTTTCATTTCCATTACGATACTTTTAAAATCAATTTTATTGCAGCCAAACATTGTTCATATACCTGTCCATAAAATAAATTGTGATATATACACAACACTACGTTACAGGACATAAGTTTATAAGTTTTGGCAGATTCTGTTCAACAAAATGGAAATTGAATAACTTTAGTACTTGGAGGAAGTGAACTTCCTTATTTTGGTACAAATGTTTTTTGTCTCCCTGTACTCTAACCATACCTAAACTGGTTTAATAAACTAACGTTATTGTGTAACATCTCACTGTTTTCTCTTATGTTCTGATTCTAGACAGAATTTTTCATATGCTTCTTCAATTTCTGGATCCATCTTGTTATCAAGGTCATTAAAATACCTAAAAAACAAAACCAAAACCCCCCACCAAAACTGTTAAGTTTATGTACAGATTTTCAGAAACAGTAAATAGGTGAAATATTTACATAGATGTCAAGGATAAAACAGAGCTTATGGGCACTAGGAAAACAAACAAAAATCCCAAAGCGGCATAGATATGTACAAATTACTACAGTATTTGTCACCATTTTAGATCATCTTAGGCTGCCCACAGGTTAAAAGACAGAAATATTTCCAAGATGACAAAAAAATGCAATAATGCAATACAAGCTTTCAAAAACGTAATAACACATTTGCACAGATGCATTTACAAAAAATATTATTAGCATCATATTAGCAAAATTTTAGTTGGTTAACGTCCCAGTTTGTCATGGTTTAGCATAGTTTGGGTTTTTAGTTAAAGAGGGCTCCATCAGCCACAGAAGTGATTCTTTTGCAAAGAGGTGCTTACAGCTTCCTCTAGACCTGACAGAACCAATCAACTGGCTAGTTTGAATATTGGCAACTTTTTAAAGCCACTTAAGAAGCTTGACACGCCTCTGTGATCCACATTTAAGAACGAACAAACCCCGGGAAAGCTCTCTTGCTTCTGGCTTTTGGACAGGTAACTGGGGGGGCCTGCGGCACGGCCCAGCGGGGCCGGGCCAGGCCCTGCTTGGCAGGGCCTGGCCGGGTCGGCCGCGGTGCGGCTTGGCTAAGATCTCAGCCGCTTCTGCTCACTGGACACCCAGCGCAGCCCCTCAGTGCAGCCCAGGCCAGGCAGGGGGCAGCCATCCTGGG
>NW_008236041.1:11232-15713 GCF_000691975.1 Corvus brachyrhynchos
AGAGGTGGTAAACTGACTGAAAAAATCTCAAGGGTTGTCTTTTTATGTTGTCAGTGGGAGAAGGGAGAAAGGTGGGGGGAGGAGAAGTGTTCTGAAGGTTTAGTCTGACTTTTTTTTTCTTTCTTTTAGTTCTGTTAATTAACTTCTTTATATTCTTTTAAGTTTTGTGCCTGCTTTGCTTTCTCCTAATTCTTATCTCACAGAAGCAAAATAAATAAGTAATGGATATTTCGAACCGAACCACTACACTCAATTGGTGTTTCTGCCTGGTTTACGAACTGAACCCGCTACACAGTTCAAATACTGAATCAACTGTCTTGGTTGCACACTAGTCAGAAAAATATATTTATAGAGAAAACCTGTATTCCTATTTGCTGATATATGAAAGAAGGCAACCTTATTTCACCTCCCTTTTGTATCTGCATTACCTTCTATTACATGTTAACCAGTCTTTCGGAAAAGATCTGTCTCATTTAGGTCACAGAAAAGACTGTATCCCATTAATGATAATCAGTATTGTGCAGAGTGGAGACTGAGTTTCAAAAAAATCAAGATGGGAAGTGATAGGGATCACTTAAAAGCTTTTTTTTCTCCTCACAGATACTGAGAAATAACTTGAGTGTTCCCTGTTTTCTCTAGGTCCAACTGGAGTTTTCATCACCATAAACTAGGACAATGGAGTTGTAGCATGAACATGATAGTGTGTATAATTCTAAACAGCCTTAAAGAAATCAACAGCTATTGACTCTCATAAAGTATGCATTAGTTTCAGGTGCACAGTTTATTGCCTTCTGTGCTTTAGTTCCAAACAAGGGAATCAGCATGCACATTAAAGCAGTTAATATATTTATTTTGTTTGTTCTTCCTTTCCTGTAGAAGTGTAGACTTGAGAAGAAACTCAAGAACCCTTCTCCCTGATGTCAGTCATGAGAAATAGCTGATAGAGGATCAGGATAGATTTGTCTAAACTTTTCTTAAGCCTTCAAAGAAGGTTCCACAGTCACCTTGCACGAAGATTGACTGACAGTCTTTCACATGCCACTTTTTAGATTTGCTATGTTTAACTGCTGTCTGTATTCATTTTGCATTTAATTTGTTCTAAACACAACAGTTCACAAGGGTAGTTTTTTCCACAGTATGATCTTGTTGATTTCTGATTACATCACTAATTTAGCTTCCAAAGTTCCTGTAACTCCCCTCAGCTAGGTACCATCTAAAAATTTTCTAATTTACTAACAAAAACATTGATCCAGACTAGCACTCTTATCACACATGAACACAACACTGAAAATGCTTTTGAGTATCAAATCATGATCTGAAAGTCCTCCTTCAACCAGTACAGAGCTCAGAGCAATTTATTTTAGACTGTATTTCTTTCACTGATTTCCTATCAAATTCTTATAAACTGGTGTCAGAAAGTGAGACTATATTCCCATCTACTGCTTCCCCTTTTACCATTAATTGAAGGAATACTACTTATCCTGAAGAGAAAACCTTAACAACCTTCTCCCTTTGAAAGACACTGAAAATTTTGTAATTAGCTAGAATGAATTCAGGTTGTCTCACTACCAACACCTGAAGGTATGATGCATCATTTTGCTTGAAAATTTTTTTCTAAAATGCAGAAGAGAGTATGTTTGCACATGTGCAAAAATATATGAAGTTTAATTGCCCTACTCAGTTGGATAAATATAAAATGTTTCAAACTTGTGTGATTACAAACCAACTTATACCTGTGATGCCTTAGGTTTTAACGTTTATATTTTTCAAATCCTGTACTGCCTAGTGTGTAACTGAAGTTTCGTGTGGCCTGTTAACTACCGTTCTCGCCTGCTGGTTAGACATAACAAAGCCTCTCTAGGTTTGCTCTTCAAGGACACCTTGATTGTCCTAGGCCCCAAAATGTGTAAACTAAAGCCTTTGAAGAGGAGGGGCAAACTCGGGGTAATTACATCATTAACTGAAGTTATAATTGGAGAATTAACCCTGATATGCAAATAGACCAAACTTATAAAAGTGTGAAGATCCTGTGACCCAGGGTCCATCTTGGGTGTAGCCTTTTGACTGTCCAGGGTGTACCTTTGAAGGCCCTTTAAATAAATACCTACTTTTATTCTCTTATTCTTGTCTAGCCTCTGTTTTCAGGTAGCCACTTTAAGGCATCACCTGAACAAACACATAACTTCCATTGTAAAACTAAATAATAATTATTAATTTCATTTTTTACAAGATTGGATTCCTAAATTTGCAGTAAAAATAACTAGTGTTAAAAAAAAGCCCAAAACCACCCCACAACAACTATCACTCAAAAAGAAAACATACTGATCTCCAGGTCCTGATAAAGCCATGCCATTTTCTTCATAATCTGGAAACAAATCCTCTCTTTCAAGCAGTTCTTGGTATTTTTCTTGGTAATCTGCCATAGTAAAAATGAGACCCAGTAATATATTAGTCCTCTAAATTAACATATATCTATACGGTTTGAAAATAGCCTATTTAATGAAACCATAAATGGCATGAAATATATTATCGAAAAAACTCCCACTACAGTTTTTTCTCAGGACATCAATCAAACTCCAAGAATGATACCTACCTTCCCAAAGAAACAAAGGTAGTCACAGTTGTCTTTACCTCAAATGATGTCGTGCCATGTTGCGCTCAGATTATAGGAAAGAAAGAAACAAACCCTCTTGCTACTAACAATGGACAAACAAAAGAAGACCTGGGGAAACCAAGTGCTGAGGACTATGGCACAAATTCTTCTGAACTGTATGAACTCAACTGCACATTCTCCATTTCAAACATTTACCTTCTTTTAACACAGAATAAGGCATGTGTTACACAAAGCCAGGAGTTAAGCCATAATTTTGTCTGTTAAGTTGTATGAGTTTCAGATATTTTAAGAACAACTTTTATGTACTTCAACAGGACATAATTACAACTTTTTAAAGATTGAGAAAACAGGGGACATACCCGGATCTGCTGCAGTGAAAGGAACACCATCAGAAGTGTAAAATGTTGGTTCATTCTAAGAATAAAGTTATACAGTAAGTTATATGAGTTCAGAGACAGATGTTCGTAGCTTTTAGCAATGTGATTGTCTATGAATCAAATTCATATTAAACTAAGGAACTGAAATATCAGTACATTCTTACCATAAAATAGTTAGGGTCATTTTCAGGAGTAGCTTTTGTATGTGGAGAAGTTTCATGAACTCTACCCCAGTTACTTGATCGTAGTTCCACTACTTTCAGAAGCATATGTTTCACATCTCTGAAATAAACAAAAGCAGCACAAAAGTTAGAATGATTTGTGCTAAACAATAATTGGGCTAATGGTTGGCTCATGGGGGAGGGGAGGAGAAGGACTTAAACCAAACAAACAGAAAACACAAACAGAAAACAAATATACACAACCATCTCATTAAGTGGAACATTAATCTCTAGTAAAAGATAAAAAACAAAACAAAAATGAAAGAACCACTCCCCCCACAAGTGCTACATGAAAGTGACCAACATATCACCTTACTTTTTGTAAATGAGAGTTTTTAAGGAAATATTTTGGACATGGTCATTATTCTTGAAGATTTTTAGGGTGTTCTGTTTAATATAAAAGCAAAATACTGCAAACAAATTTATCTTCTCACCTGCTACAGTTTGCATCCAATACAACATTTTCAATTCTCTGAATCATTTCCTCCATATCATTCTTTCCTTTTTCTTTCCAGGCATCTTCTAAAACTGAGCCTGTCAACTAAAGACAAGGTATTAGGTTTTGTTGGGGTTTTTTTTGCTAGTATTTTTTTGTCTTTTAAAGTGAATTATAAAAGTTCAAAAAACTGTCAACAGAAGAGTTTCTTTAACAATCCATAGCATTTAGATGCCCTATGTGACTACCTGAGGGTTGAAGGTCCCAATCTCCTAAATCTTTTTGTTGAATGGATTAATGACCACATAAATAGTTTATTTTAGACAAAAGACAGTATGGTAACTCTATGTCCAATGTTGCCTAGAATTTTGTCGGGGTCTCCTCCCCCCGCCATGTAGCCCTCGGCAGAGCTCCGGCCATGCGGCTGGAGAAATAAACATTTCTGAAACATCTACCAAGAATCCGTCCATATATATTTCTTTTCCACGGGCCTCCTGGTTTGGGGCATTGTGTTACAGTAATCCCCGCTGTAACAAATGGTGGGTAATGCGGGCAGAATGATCCCCGATCCCTAAGCGACTGATATGTGTGAGTAAACCCTATAAACTTTGGATTCCTCCTCTTGGTTTTGTTTTTCTATTCCATATCTAAACTATGGAGGAACCGTGGGAAGACTCTTGGCTCTCAGAGCTGCATATGGACATTTATCTTAAAATGATTCTTGAACAACGATTTGTAAATTTTAGCTTGATTCAAGCTCAAAAAGAACTGAAACATTTCCTTTCATGGTTGTTTAAGAACTTTTTCTATGTTTCTTGGGATTTAATTCTTAC
>NW_008236041.1:16688-18232 GCF_000691975.1 Corvus brachyrhynchos
CCCCCCCTACAGTCTCCCTTTCCTAATCCCACCTTTCCCTTTTACCCTATGTCCTATTACCCCCAGTGTATTCCCAATCCGTTTTTTCATCCATGGTTTCCCTCACAAAACCATGCTTTTGCCAATTGTTTCCCCAAAAATCCCTTTCCAATGCCAAGTGGGGGATGAAAAGGGGGAGGGAAGAAATTAAACCCTCTCCTGCCTCAGTTTCCCCACAAAGCATGCCCACAGAGTCCTGTCTCCCTTCTGTCAGCCTTAAGATGTTCCACAGAATCTGTTTGGACATTCAAAGACTCAGGAGGGTAGCTTGTTTTGTTTTGAAACTATCCTTGTTGTTTTCAATGTTAAGTTTTACATCTCTTTTGTTAAAAATAAACGGGTGAGATGTTGGGGTCTCCTCCCCCTGCCATGTAGCCCTGGGAGAGGGGCCCTGAGGGGAGGCACGGGGTTTCCCTACCCCTGGTCAGCCTCGTTCCCCATTGGTTGGTTTGTGTTTCCCTGCACGGGCAAGGACACTCGGTCCAGACTGTAAGAGTTCCTCGGCAGAGCTCCGGCCATGCGGCTGGAGAAATAAACATCTCTGAAACATCTAACAAGAATCCGTCCATATATATTTCTTTTCCACGGGACTCCTGGTTTGATATATGCGTGTTACAGTAATCCCTGCTGTAACAGAATTTCACAGCCACTTCCCTCACTTCAGTCTTGAAATGCGATCTTGAAACAACTCTCCAGTGATTTAATTACACTGTGAAACAGTCACATTATAACAAAATGCATTTTTGAAATATTGCAGTGATTTCTTGTAAAAAAGCATTACATTTCATCATCTTTCTGAGGTTGTGTATCAGTGGGACATGGAGATTGCATTTGACCATACAATTACTTGTGTCACACTGACACAAAAATATTGCAACATTCTGAATCCTGTTGAAAGGACTATCAGCATTTGTCAGATCTTAATTGCTTTAAATACATGCTATGAAAAGAGAGACCATATTTTTGCAGATGATGCCACAGGCTTACCTGATAATAACAATAGGTTAGTAAGCTTTAGAAAGACTTCAGTCAACATACCTAGAAACAGATATGCCAGAGAATTTCACCTGGGTATGTATAAAGAGGAGCCAAGAATTATCTCACCAAGCCAACTTGAGTTTTAATACATAAAATCTGTGAGACTGAAGCTGTTGCTGAGAGAGCTTTAGCAGCAGACAGTCTAGAACTGCTATGGACGAAAGCCTTTTCTGTTAAGAATAGGTACTTAATTCATTGTCCAATAATTGCATAGTAGGAGATAAGAGTTAAACTACAAAAAATTATTTTGCCACTATGGTCAAACTTAATAGCAGTTCCTAATCTACTCAGCATAAATACTACATGATCTAAAAATGCTTGGAATGGTGTCTGATGATACAAAGGAATAAAATGCAAAGATAAAAGCAAGCACTTGTTTCACATTCCTAGTTTTCTATTGTGGTCCTGCATTGATCCTAGGTAATTATATAACAACCTGTTCCGGTTTGGCCAAATTTAGAAATATA
>NW_008236042.1:0-407 GCF_000691975.1 Corvus brachyrhynchos
ACTGGTGAGAGTTATCTTAAGAAGGTTCTTAAAGTACTGACTCTCCCTCCCAAATCCTTTCTGGGCTTTGTAAAGCTCTTTCAGCCCTGCAGGATCAAAAGGTTTCCATGTGGGATTATTGCCAGTTCGATCATATGTTACAGGAGCAGCAAAGGGATAGGAGGGGGCTGAGGGGTCTCTCAGACCCGATTTCAAGATGGCGTCCGTTCCGGTTTCTACCCCATGGGAGTCGGAAGGGGGGGGCGTGGGAACCAGGAAGTCCTCCACAGGGGGCAGGGTTGGAGGACCAGGAGGAGAGGTCACAGGGTGGGCGGGGATTCCTGACACAGGGGGCTTTACCCAACGATGTCATGTCTGGGAGCGGGGATAGGGAAGAGGTGGGGGCAGGGGGGGGAAAGGGGGTGTGG
>NW_008236042.1:511-856 GCF_000691975.1 Corvus brachyrhynchos
AAGTGAGGGTGGGGGCGAGGGATATGGGGTGGGGGAAGAGGTTGAGGCAGCCTGGCCAGGGCTACCCCGACAGGGTGGCTGAAAAGACTGAGAGAGGTCAGAGAGAAGGTAGCAACTCTGTGCCTCTGGGCATATTACCCCATTCGTTTTTTCCAATGAAGGGGAAGTGGGATGAGGAGCAGGAGGGGAGGAAGGAGGGATATGGGAAGAACTATGGGGGGATTTATGCTTTTCTTTTCTTTCTGATCCATTTTATGCAAGTCCCGAAGGACTAGAACTAGAGGAAAGATTTTTTCTCCAGAGGAGTCCCCTTTTTCGCTTTAAATCAGTAGTCTTATCCCCCAC
>NW_008236043.1:0-359 GCF_000691975.1 Corvus brachyrhynchos
GTCCAGGGGGTCGATGACGTTCCCCAGGGATTTGCTCATCTTGCGCCCGTGGGCGTCGCGGACGATGGCGTGGAGGTACACCTGGGGGGGAGGGGACAGGTGACACCTGGGGACAGGTGACGCTCCTGTGGGGCACAGGGACACACCTGGGGCATGGAGCTACACTGGGGGATGGGGAGGGACAGGGACAGGTGACACCCGGGGACAGGAGGGGACAGGGTCAGGTGGGGACAGGTGACACAGGTGGAGGGGACAAGGACACCTGCGGGACAGGATGCGGACACACCTGGGGGAGTCCCAGGAGAAATTTGGGGTTATTTTGGGGTGTTTTGGGGTTATTTTGGGGTGTTTCGGGGCCC
>NW_008236044.1:0-458 GCF_000691975.1 Corvus brachyrhynchos
GGCGTTGGTCAGCACCAGGGTGTGGACTCCGACCAGGGCCAGAGCCCGGACAGGGACAACGACCTGTGGGTGTGGCCAGGGCGGGGTCATGGGAGGGGTCCAGGGACAGGGAGGGGCCCGGGGTGGCCGCAGGGCAGTGGTCAGCACCTGGGTGTGGAGGAGGGCCAGGGTGTGGTCAGGGCATGGCCAGGGCAGGGGCAAGGGGTCATGGGTGAGACCGGGGGCGTGGCTAAAGGGGCAGGGGGCAGGGCAAGGAGGCCAGGCCTGCAAAGGGGGCGTGGCTTAGGTAGGAAGGGGGTGTGGCCCCAGGAGTGGGCGTGGCTCAGGTGTGGGCGTGGTCCCATGAGTGGGCGTGGCTCAGGTGTGGGTGTGGTCCCAGGTGTGGGTGTGGCTCAGGTGAGGGCGTGGCCCCAGGAGTGGGCGTGGCCCCAGGAGTGGGCGTGGCCCCAGGAGTGGGC
>NW_008236044.1:1903-2141 GCF_000691975.1 Corvus brachyrhynchos
GACACGAGAGGGACCCCCCGGGAGCCACAGAGTGACCCCCAGAGTGACCCCCAGGACATCGAGAGGGGCACCCAGGAGGCACAGAGTGACCCCAGCACCCCTGGATGACCCCCAGGACATCGAAAGGGACCCCCACGAGCCACAGAGTGACCCCCAGCACCCCTGGATGACCCCCAGGACATCGAGAGGGACCCCCAGGAGCCACAGAGTGACCCCACCAGCCCCCCATGGCCCCCCG
>NW_008236044.1:2438-2808 GCF_000691975.1 Corvus brachyrhynchos
CCTGCAGCCACAGAGTGCCCCCCAGCACCCCTGAATGACCCTCAGGACATCGAGAGGGACCCCCAGGAGCCACAGAGTGACCCCCAGCACCCCTGAATGACCCTCAGGACCCTCAGAGGGACCCCCAGGAGCCACGGAGTGACCCTCAGGGACACCCAGGGTCCATGAGGTGACAGCTAGGGACAGTCAGGACACCCAGAGGGACCCTCAGCTCCCCCGAATGACCCTCAAAAGGACCCCCAGGGGCACCCAGGACCCATGGGGTGGCACCTGGGGACACCCAGGGCCCCCAGAGGGACACCCAGGATGCCCTGAATGACCCCCAGGACCCTCAAAAGGACACCCAGGACCCCCCCAGGACCCCTCGATC
>NW_008236044.1:4906-5446 GCF_000691975.1 Corvus brachyrhynchos
ACTGGGAGAGGCCGCAGTGGGAGCATCAGTGGGGTTGCTGGGCCATACTGGGAGCACTGGGAGAGGTCACTGGGCCATCCTGGGAGCACTGATGGGATTGCTGGGCCGTACTGGGGCCGCTGAGAGGGGTGGGTGGGCCAGACTGGGAGCACGGATGGGGGAGCTGGGCCATACTGGGAGCACTGGGCATCACTGGGCCATACTGGGAGCACTGGTGGTCACTCAGAGGGGTCATTGGGCCATACTGGGAGCACTGGGAGAGGTCACTGGGCCATACTGGGAGCACTGGGAACACTGGGAGTGGTCACTGGGCCATACTGGGAGCACTGGTGGTCACTCAGGGGGGTCATTGGGCCATACTGGGAGCACTGGGAGAGGTCACTGGGGCATATTGGGAGCACTGGGAGCAGTGGGAACGGTTGCCAGCCCATACTTGGAGCACTGGGGGTAACTTTGGCAGGTCCATGTCCTAAACTGGGAGCACTGGGGGGGGTCCCCTGCCTGCCCCGCCCCCCCCCCCCCACAACCCAGCTCCCCCCC
>NW_008236044.1:5588-5821 GCF_000691975.1 Corvus brachyrhynchos
CTTTGTCCCCTTTGTGACCACGCCTCCTCCCCCGCAGTGGGCAGAGCTCCCTGCCCGCCCCCTGGCGCGCTGCCCCCACTGCCGCAAGGTGTAAGTGAGGCCCCGCCCCTTTGGGGGCGTGGTTGTTATGACCACGCCCCTCACAGGTGTGGGCGTGGTCATTCTGGAGGTGACCAAGCCCGTCCGGCCACACCCAGGTCTGCGATTGGCCGGCGGGTTGCCACGCGGAGCGG
>NW_008236044.1:7507-8055 GCF_000691975.1 Corvus brachyrhynchos
TCGGCGTCGTGCTCGGGGTCGCCTGTGGAGGGGACTGGGAGTGAGCGGGGAGGGACTGGGAGGGGATTGGGAGTGAGCTGGGAGCAACTGGAAGTGAACTGGGAATGATCCAGGGCTAACGGGGCAAGGAGGGGAAAGGGGACAGGGGGAACTGGGGGGGATTTTGGGGCGTATTTGGGGTTGGTTTTGAGTGGACTTCGGGGGTGACTTGGGATTGATTTTGGGGAGGATTTGGGGGCAATTTGGGGTTGCACTTGGGGAGATGTCAGGGCACATTTTCGGGTGGATTTGGGTGCATTTCAGGGGGACTTTGGGTCGATGGACTCGGGGCAGTTTTGGGATGATTTTGGGGTGATTTTGGGATGATTTCAGGGGGGGATTCTGGGCTGACTGATTCGGGGCGGTTTGGGGATGATTTTGGGGTGATTTTGGGATGATTTCAGGGGGGATTCTGGGCTGACTGACTCGGGGCGGTTTGGGGATGATTTTGGGGTGATTTTGGGATGATTTCAGGGGGGGTTCTGGGGTGACTGAGTCGGGGGGGGGTG
>NW_008236044.1:12102-13695 GCF_000691975.1 Corvus brachyrhynchos
CGGGTATCGCCGCGATATCGCGACGTGACGTCCCCCCGGCGTGAACCCCGCAGGTGATCGCGTATTCCCGGCGCCGGTACCGGATCCTGGGCGCGACGCTGGGCGACGCCAAAAAAAAATTCGGGCCCATCCTGGAGGCCGACGAGGCCACCTGGGACAAGGTGAGGCCACCTGGGACCAGGTGAGGCCACGCCCACCTGGCCACGCCCACCCGGCCACACCCACCCGGCCACGCCCGCGCACTGACCCCCCCTTTTCCCACAGATCCCCAACGCTCCCAGCCCGGGCTACAACGTGGAGCAGCTGGCCAAGAGGTGACCCCAAAAACGACCCCAAAAACGACCCCAAACCACCCCGAAATCCCACGGGAACCTTCCAGAATGCCCAAAATCCTAAATTCTCCCCCAAAATCCCCTCAGGGGCCGCCAGCTGATCCCGCTGCCCTATGTGGTCAAGGGGCTGGACGTGTCGTTCTCGGGGCTGCTCTCGCACCTCCAGGTACCCTGAAACCCCCCGGGGGACCCCAAAATCCGCTGGGAGGGTCCTCAGAATCGCCAAGTTCCGCGGAACGCCCCCAAAATCCATGTGGGGACCCCCAGGGCTTTGGCACATCAGGTCTATCCATGGAGGGCAATGGGGTGGCAGCAGGGACACCCCAAAGTCCCAAAGGAGATCCCAAAATCTCAGAGGGGATCCCAAAACCCCAAAGGAGATCCCAAAATTTCAGAGGGGATCCCAAAATCTCAGAGGGGATCCCAAAATCCCGAAAGGGGAACCCAGAGCAATTTGGGGGGACCCTAAAACCCCTTTTTCATGCCCCCCCCCCAGGCAGTGACCCCAAAATTGTTGGAGTCGGGAGAGGCGACCCCAGAGGATTTGTGCTTCTCCCTACAGGTGGAGGGGAGGAAAAATGGGATTTGGGGAGTTAATTGGGGTTTGAGGGGGTTAATTGGGGTTTGGGGGGAGTTAATTGGGGTTTGAGGTAAATTAATTGGGATTTGGGGGGGTTAATTGTGGTTTGAGGGGATTAATTGGGCTTTGGGGGTCACTAATAGATTTGGAGTGGATATTGAGTGGTTTGGGGGCTCATTTTGGGTCATTCATGAAATTTTGGGGTATTTGGAACATTCCGGGGAGGGTTTAAGGGAATTTGGGTTGTGGTTAACGGAATTTGGAGAATTTTAATGGGGCTTTGGGGTAATTAGGGGAGTTTTGGGGATGCAAGTAAACGTGTTTGGAGGATTTGGGCCAAATAACGAAGCTTTCGGGGTAATTTTGGCTCTGTGAACGGACTTGTTGGAGACAGAAGGGGAATTTTGGGCGGGATGTGGCATTCCCCAGGATTTTGGGCCATTTTTGGGATTTGGGCAGGAGACGGCGTTCGCGATGCTGGCCGAGGTGACCGAAAGGGCGCTGGCGCTGACCAGGGCGAAGCACCTGCTGCTGGTGGGGGGCGTGGCCTGTGAGTGGGCGTGGTCACACCTGGGAGGGGCGTGGTCACACCTGGGAGGGGCGTGGTCACACCGGGGTGGGCGTGGTCACACCGGGGTGGGCGTGGTCACACCTGTGAGTGGGCGCGGCCACACCTGAGCG
>NW_008236044.1:15298-16369 GCF_000691975.1 Corvus brachyrhynchos
ACTCCGTTTATCTTCCCTCAGGCGGAGCCACCGGCGGGAAACGGCTTTCAGAGGATCTCGTTTCGACTTCATCCGTATTTTTGTTTGGTTTTTTTATATCTTTTTTGGCTAACCTGAAGACTTTTTACCTCATTTTCCCTCACGATTTGCCCCCCTCCCCCTCCACCACGTGTCTCCCCATTCTCCCCTTAACATCAGTTTAAATCTAATTCATTGTATTTTAATACGTATTTTAAGGCCGATTTAACGTAGTTTTCATTAATTTTTAATTTTCCGTAAAATGTTTTTACATTTTTTACCCTTTTTGGAATAAGTTTTCCCCTCAGGAACGAGCCTCTTGCAGCAAACAGCACCCCGGGGATCTCAGCGCTAAATATGTACAATCGTATCTCTTTAATTTACATTCTTAATTAAGTTTTCGCTTTAAAAAACTGTTTTCTCGTTTTCAGTTAGTAGCTCGATTTTTTAAAACTAGTTTTTGGGGGGTTTTTTGCCTGATTTGAGGATTTTTTGCCTCAGAGTTCCACCTTCGGAATTTGTCCCCCCCACTCACGTGTTCTCCCTCCCCCTTTTTAACGTTACCTGAAACATAAAATACATTAAAGTGAAAATCCGTAAAACTTTTTTGATGTTTACCTCCTCATTATTGTTTTAAATTGATTTTCCTTTTTTTTTTTTTTTTGCCCCTTTTTCTTCGCTCTGTCCCCGAGGCGCTGCCACCACTGGGAAAACGCGCCACCGATTTTATCCCTTTATTTTCTGTTTTTTGCTTTCTTAAGTTCCATCGGTTTTGGTGAAGTTTTGGGCTTTTACCTCTTCAATTTCTACTTCTCCGGATTTTTTTTTTTCCCCCTTAAAACCTTAGTTGGATGTTATTAATGCCTTTTATTTTATTGATCGGCGGAATAAATCCTATTTCACTGTGGGATGTCCCGAGGTTTTGGTGAGGGGAAAACTAAAAGTCATTTAAGATTTTTAAATAAATCGAACTTACAAATCCGGGGGGGGTGTTTCGGGCCGTTTCGGGCCGACTCGGAACAGTTCGGAAGTTGGACGGGCGGGACCAAGTGC
>NW_008236044.1:17770-18282 GCF_000691975.1 Corvus brachyrhynchos
TTTGGGGTTATTTTAGGGGGAATTTGGGGTTATTTTAGGGGACATTTGGGGTTATTTTAAGGGGACATTTGGGGTTATTTTAGGGGAATTTGGGGTTATTTTAGGGGAATTTGGGGTTATTTTGGGGGACATTTGGGGTTATTTTAGGGGGAATTCGGCAGTTTTTTGGGGCTGAAATGGGGTTTTTTTGGGGGGACGTTGGGGTTATTTTGGAGGCCAGATGGCATTATTTGAGGGGAGTTTTGGGGGGAATTCGGGGTTATTCCGGGAGGAATTTGGGATGTCCCTGCCCCTTCCTTCCCCCCAGGCCCTGGTGACGGACCTGTACCGCTTCCGGGACGCGCTGACCCCACGGGAGCCTCCCGCTGACCCCAGTGACCCTGCTGACCCTTTGGTGGCCGAGATGGAGAAGACGCTGAAGCTGATGGAGGAGGTTCACGGTACTGGGATGGACTGGGATGGACTGGGCGGGGCTGGGGGGGGGCCCCCCCCCCCCGCCCCCCCCCGTGGCC
>NW_008236044.1:22791-23185 GCF_000691975.1 Corvus brachyrhynchos
CCTGCCCCCGCCGGGGGGTCCCCACCTGCTCGTCCCCCCTCCCCTCGGCCTCGTCGTCGTCCAGCAGGTCGCCCTCCTCAGCCGAGTCCTCGTTGCCGCCCTCGGCCTTGGCCCCGCCCGCCTCGTCCTTCTTGGAGCCGCTGCCGCCCTGCTCCTCCTCGGCCTTCTCGCTCTTGGCCTCTGCGGCGGAATTGGGGCAAAAGTTGGGGATTTCGGAGGGGAAACGCAAACGGGGCTGCGGCAATGCGCGGGCGGGCACGGCCCGAGAGACAACGGGCGGAGTCTGCTCGGCGTCCCCGTGGAGAACGGCCCTTTCCACCCCAAAAAACCAACGTTTCTTCCCTCAAATCCGCCCGAAAAAACGCCCCAGGGCCAGGATCCTCACTCTGCTCCC
>NW_008236044.1:24668-25743 GCF_000691975.1 Corvus brachyrhynchos
AAACTGACCCAAAATGACCAGAAATTACCATAAATAACGCCCAAAAACTGACCCCCAAATGACCATAAACGACCCCAAAATGACCAGAAATTACCATAAACAACCCCCAAAAACTGATCCCCAAATGACCACAAACTGACCCAAAATGACCAGAAATTACCATAAATAACCCCCAAAAACTGACCCCCACATGACCACAAACTGACCCCAAATAACAACCACAACCCCCAAATGACCATAAACTGACCCAAAATGACCAGAAATTACCATAAACAACCCCCAAAAACTGATCCCCAAATGACCATAAACTGACCCAAAATGACCAGAAATTACCATAAATAACCCCCAAAAACTGACCCCCAAATGACCATAAACTGACCCAAAATGACCAGAAATTACCATAAACAACCCCCAAAAACTGATCCCCAAATGACCATAAACTGACCCAAAATGACCAGAAATTACCATAAATAACCCCCAAAAACTGACCCCCAAATGACCATAAACTGACCCAAAATGACCAGAAATTACCATAAACAACCCCCAAAAACTGATCCCCAAATGACCATAAACTGACCCAAAATGACCAGAAATTACCATAAATAACCCCCAAAAACTGACCCCCAAATGACCATAAACTGACCCAAAATGACCAGAAATTACCATAAATAACCCCCAAAAACTGACCCCCAAATGACCACAAAGTGACCCCAAACCCGACCCCAGAGTGACCCCAGGTGTGCCCAGGTGAGATCACCTGGCGTGGGGCTCCTCCTGCCCCGCCCTTCGCACTCGGAGTGCCCATAAACCACCCCAAAACGACCCAAAATGGCCCTAAATGACCCCAGATGACCAGGTGAGCTCACCTGGAAACTGTCCAGTGACCACAGACCCCTCCTGGACTCCCCAACACCTCCCAGAACCACCAAAACCACCCGAAACGACCAAGAAAATCCACGGCCGACCACAAATGACCGCGGTCATCTCGCTGCACGCCCGTCCGGCCATCACGGGCCCGTCCAGGTGAGCGGCTCCTGCTGCCCCGGCCTCCCCGACTCTGTAACACACCGAACAC
>NW_008236044.1:27916-28643 GCF_000691975.1 Corvus brachyrhynchos
AAGGGAGGGGTTGGGGGGTCAACAGGTGTTTTGGGGGGAAAAAAGCGCATTTTGGGATCTGGTGAAGTTGAGTGTTTCAAGGACACCCAAATCTGGGGGGAAAGGGGAGAATTAGGCCCCAAAATTTGGAGGAGTTGTGACAAAACTTGAGTTTAACCCTTCAAAATTCTGCTTTGTCCTGCAAAAATCAACGTTTTTGGGATTAAAAGGGGAAATTTGGGGTGGTTTGTGCTTGAATTAAAATGGGAAGGGTCGAGAATCACGTGAATTGGAAAATCTGGGGGCTGGCCACTAAAATCGGGATGAAATCCCACTTAACCACTGAAAATGGCCATTTTGGGGTAAAAAAGGAGGAATTTGGAGCGGTTTTGCCTCATAATAAAATGGGAACTCCCGGAATTGGGAGAACACAGAAATTTGGGATTTAGCCCCAGAAAGCGGGAGCGGGGAACAAAATAAACCTGATTTTAGACTTCTAAAACTGGGGGAAAAAAAAAGGACAAAATCCGACAAGTTTAGACTGGAAGTTTAACAGGGAGAAGTTGGAACTCCCAAAATCTGCTGGAAAAGGGAAATTTGGGAATTCGGCTGCAAATCTGGGATGGGAAAAATCCCCCAGAGTGGATAATTAGTCCCTAATAAGTTTAATTAAAGCCTTAAAGGTGTTCAACACCTCCACCAGTGTGGACTGGCCACGCCCCCACTTGAACTGGCCACGCCCCCCCTG
>NW_008236044.1:30280-30511 GCF_000691975.1 Corvus brachyrhynchos
GACCCTTCCTGGGCTTCTCCCATCCCGAATTTTGAGGGAAATGTGGAAATTCGAGCCAAAAACCTCAAAAATCTGCGGAAAAAAAACCTCGGAATTCTGGGAAAACCCCCAAAAATCTGCAGGAAAACCCCAAATCCCGGGAAAAAAAACCCCCCAAAATCTGAGGGGAGATCCCAAATCTCGGAGAGGAACCCCAAAATCCCAGGAAAAGCCCTCGAAAATCTGCGGGAA
>NW_008236045.1:0-314 GCF_000691975.1 Corvus brachyrhynchos
CCAGGGCTGCAAGGTGGGCACCTGGGGGGCACCCGGGGGGCACCTGGGGGCACCTGGGGGGGAGTTATGGGATCAGGGAGGGGGTTTTGGGGTCAGGGATGGAGTTATGGGGTCAAGGAGGGGTCATGGGGTCGGGGGTCTCAAGGGTTTGAAGGGAACCAGAGCGCTGTGAATGCCCAGGGGTGTGAGGTGGGCACCTGGGGGGCACCTGGGGGGCACCTGGGAGGGAGGTATGGGATCAGGGAGGGAGTTATGGGGTCAGGGAGGGGGTTTTGGGGTCAGGGATGGAGTTATGGGGTCGGGGAGGGAGTTAT
>NW_008236045.1:4035-4525 GCF_000691975.1 Corvus brachyrhynchos
GGGGTTGTTTATCCCATATTGGTGTCCCTTCTCTCATTTTGGGGTCATTTTCCCCATTTTAGGGTTATTCATCCCATTTTGGGGCCATTTATCCCATTTCAAGGTCATTTATCCCATTTTTGGGATCATTTATCCCATTTTTAGGATCATTCATCCCATTTTGGGGTCATTTATCCCATATTGGTGTCCCTTATCCCATTTTGGGGTCATATATCTCATTTTTTGGGGTCGTTTATCCCATTTTGGGGCCGTTTATCCCATTTTTAGGATCATTCATCCCATTTTTGGGGTCGTTTATTCCATTTTTGGGGTCATTTATCCCATTTTCGGGGTCATTTATTCCATTTTGGGGTCATTTATCCCATTTTTTGGGGTTGTTTATCCCATATTGGTGTCCCTTCTCTCATTTTGGGGTCATTTTCCCCATTTTAGGGTTATTCATCCCATTTTGGGGCCATTTATCCCATTTCAAGGTCATTTATCCCATTTT
>NW_008236046.1:0-1089 GCF_000691975.1 Corvus brachyrhynchos
AGATTGAACATTATCATCACAATCTTGGCTATACGTATGTGTATTGCGTTTTGCTTGCACCAGTTTATGCAAAGATAGTAAGTTTCCCTGAAAAGAGTGAAACATAGTTAGTTGCCCGAAAGTACAAGGACCTCCTATAGCTTTGCCTGGTATTCCTTTCCATGCTCTGTTTCCACATATCAAAAATATATTGTCTAGCAGTCCAATAGCATCACTTCCAGGAGTGACTGGTTGGGGCAATGTATGATTACACCAGGCAGAAGCATTGGTGTAAATTCCTGTTCCTGAAACATCCAAGCCAAATTTTCTGCTGGGGCGGTTAGTATAGTTTAAATAAAAACATGCAAAGGACTGCGTGGACCCAAAAATATCCAATTATTGGGGCTACATAGGGAGAGGGGGAAAATTAAGGATCTTATTTACTCCTAAACCCCTGTCGTTAGAAAAATACCATCCGGCTGATTCACCAGCCCTTTTTCGCCAACTTTCTTGGCACCACCAGGTTGGCTTAATTCGGCCCATAGCAGTACACTCCCTTCAAGCTGTCAAATTGAATAAAGTATCCCATTCACTTTTCACTAAGGGCATAGCCACCAAACAGGTTTGGAAAGGGTCACCAGGGGAGGTCATGGATAGGCACAGCGTAGACTCATTTAAAGATTCAGCAAGCGTAAGCCAAACATTACGTTCTGGGAGGGGTGGCATTGCGGCCACTTCTCCATCGTCGAGAAGGAGCCCTACTAAGAGAGCTAGTCTGAGAAGGCATGTCTGTCTCCCCAAGATACCCTTGGGGCACCCCAGCCATAGTCATATCCACATACAAATTTTAAAACGAGACAGTTACTATAAGATTGGCATAAAGGATCACAGTGTGAACAATTGCTACGGCAGTGATGCGATATGCAATACCACTGCTTTTGACACTTTCGACACTGACACAAAACCCACACTTGATGAGAGTAATTTTTACAAATAAAACAAGGAATAGGGTTGCTCTCAAGTCCAAGTTTCTCTTTAAACCGTTCCCAGTACTGCTCACAGAGAGAGACTTGACCTGCAATTATATTTTGTACTTCTGTTGGAGTGGGT
>NW_008236046.1:1443-1682 GCF_000691975.1 Corvus brachyrhynchos
TGTCGGTTACTGCCGAAGTGCCTTACAATTGGGGGGTTGGGATCCATCAGGGAACAATTTAAAAAGTTAAACACATACAATGCTTTCTGCAAGCGTTCAGCTGGGGTAGCATTCCCCATTCCCCCTCTCTGTTGTAATAAAAGACGTTTGAGTGAACTGTGGGCTCGCTCAATAATAGCTTGGCCCGTGGAGGAATGAGGAATACACGTTTTGTGTATAACTCCCCAAAGGGCAAAAAA
>NW_008236047.1:0-363 GCF_000691975.1 Corvus brachyrhynchos
GGATTTTTGGGGATTTTTGGGGTTTGTGGGGGAGTTTTTTGGGGATTTTTTGGGAGGTTTTTGGGCTGTTTCGGTGCCGTTTCTGTGGAATCCGGGAACAAACTGGGGACGATTCGGGGATAATTTGGGGATAATTTGGGGGTAATTTGGGGATAATTTGGGGATAATTTGGGCACAATTTGGGGACGATTCGGGGACGATTCGGGGATAATTTGGGGATAATTTGGGAGTAATTTGGGCACAATTTGGGGATGATTCGGGGATGATTCACGGTAATTTGGGGGTAATTTGGGGAGTTTTGGGGCTAATTTGGGACTAATTTGGGGACGATTCGGGACAATTCGGGGATAATTTGGGCACAAT
>NW_008236048.1:0-439 GCF_000691975.1 Corvus brachyrhynchos
CACCGAAATAGGCGAGCCAGCTCTGCTGCTACAACCAAGGTCTGTCAGCAGCATAAATAACGAACGCCAAGTTCGGAATTATTCTAATGCTGCTGGGTCCCCAGACGGGAGCTTGTGCTGGACAGCACAGCCAAGTTCCTGCCATAAGGCCAAGTCCAGGGCAGTGTCTCTGTCCATAGGAATCCCTTGCAAGGCAGCCCAAGTTAATAATTCCCAAAGTGAGTTTTCAGGAATGGAGGTGTGCATTATACTGAAAACACCTTTCTAGACCATTACCACAGCGTCGGTTTGTGAGCCGCTGTTCACCATTTTCTCAGTCCCGTCAGACCTCCCGGTCCTGGGAGGTGAAAGGGAACGCGTAACTCTAGAGAAATTCGGCTTGGCTCGCAGCAGCAAGACATGTGAGAGCATGCAGATCACATTGGCAGCACCAAATATT
>NW_008236049.1:0-1323 GCF_000691975.1 Corvus brachyrhynchos
TCCCACTGGTTTGTTTTCAAACTAGTACATCCATCTTGGATGATGAATAGTCCATCTCTGATTCCTGGAACAGTTATTCTTAGTTGTCAGAATAGGATACTCCTTTAACGACTCCGAGATGTTAATCAGTTTCATCAGGTGTGGTGTTAATAGCTCTAGATAAGGTCTACCTCTACCCAGAGATAGACTTTTTCATATGCTGATTAGTTCCTGGCCTATTGTCTTCTCTGCTGCTGCCAAGGCTTGAGAAATTTTCTCCATCCCTGGCCTGGGGTTTGGGCTTAGGCATTTTTATTTGTACAATTAATATATACATTTATGTACACAAGCACGAATTACCAATTTTGTTTATAACATTGGGATCCACGGATTGGTGATATTTTCCTTATTCTGTCCCTGTTACTCTTTCTATCCCCCCCACCTATCTTCTACGTCTTTCTTCCTTTCTTTCTTTCTTTCTCTCTCTCTCTTTCTCATATTTACCATCAAATAAAACCCTTACTATTGTCACTGGCATATGGTCTCTTTTGCACCTTAATTTGGGCAGAGGCATTTCTAAGAACCTTAAAACTGGATCATAGCATTTATTGGCGTAGTCGGCAAGCGTACTATTCTCTGACCCCAAGTGCCTTTTGACAATACTATGGTCTCCTCTGATGATATTATTTTCTGTGGTTTCCTTCTGTACGGACACAGCAACTCCTAGGGATTCTGACGCAACCTTCTCTGAGGGGGTTGTGGAGGTTGAGGTTTCTTCTGTAGGGACCTGGACTCTTGGGAATTCTGACGCAGCTTTCTCTGAGGAAGTTGTGGAGGTTATAGTCAACTCCTAGGGATTCCGACGCAGCCCTCTCTGAGGGGGTTGTGGAGGTCGAGGTTTCTTCTGTGGGGACAAGGACTCCTGGGAATTCTGATGCAGCTTTCTCTGAGGAAGCTGTGGAGGTGACAGTCTCTTCTGTAGAGACACAGCAACTCCTAGGGATTCCGACACAGCCTTCTCTGAGGGGGTTGTGGAGGTCGAGGTTTCCTCTGTGGGGACCCGGACTTTGGGAATTCTGACGCAGCTTTCTCTGAGGAAGTTGTGGAGGTTATCGTCAACTCCTAGGGATTCTGACACAGCCCTTCTTGAGGGGGTTGTGGAGATTGAGGTCTTATCTGTGAGGGCCCAAGCTCTTGGGGATTCTGATGCAGCTATCTCTGAGGAAGCTGTGGAGGTGACAGTAAACTGATTTGGGTGTTTTTAGTTTCCTTTCGTGTGTTTTATTGTGGAGAACTAGAGTTGGCAGGTTTCAGTCCTGAGGCCAATTCTGCAGCTGCTGCCTT
>NW_008236050.1:0-251 GCF_000691975.1 Corvus brachyrhynchos
CTGTTTGGAAAAGTAGGCCACAGCCCTCCATTGACTTCCAAGGCGCTGTGCTAGTACGCCCCATGCCACATTGTCTTTCATGTGTAAAAAGTTCAAAAGGCTTAGTCAAGTCTGGTAAACCCAGTGCTGGAGCTGACATTAGAGAACAGATGGCTTTTTTCTGTTCCTTGCTGAGCTGTCGGTGTCCACAGATCTCAAGTTCCAAGTAAACAACTTGTATTAAAGATTGTTTATAAGGATTGTAATTATAA
>NW_008236051.1:0-797 GCF_000691975.1 Corvus brachyrhynchos
GCAGCCCAGCTATGGCTTTGACTTCTGGAGCCTTTTCCTTTGGTAGCAGCTGCTGCAAGTGGGCAACGGAGCTACGCGAGTGAAGAATGTGACGGCACGTGTATCTGAGAAGGCAGCTGCCGAGCCGCAGTGTGTTGTGCTGAGTTTCAAGGCTGCTTGGAGCAGGGGGGTACTTGAAGAACGCCTTCCTTCTGGACGCGTCCTTCTGGCTGTGCTCCAGTTGCATGGACTCTGCAGCACTGAAGGTTTAGGAACCTGCTACTTGCCAGGTAGTGTCCAGGATTGCAACACAGCCCCTTACTTTGTGAAGCAGCCAGAGCATTCTCAGCTGAATCTGCTAGGAAAGAGACTTTTGGCTGGACATTTGAAATTCGCTCAAATGAGTACATGCAGCCGGTGCCCAGCTGCTTCGTTCTTCGCCTTCTGTGCTCTGGACAGAACTGAAGCCCAGCGATGCTTTTGAGCTTTGCCGCACTTCAGCGCGAACACTGCACGCGGCCACAGTGTGCTGTGCACGGCATTTCCTCAGCTCGACGTACAATCATTTTCTTGCTGTTTTGCAATGCCCAAACTCTGTGTCCCTCTCGCTCAGCGAAATGCGCCAGCAGAAAAGCACTTGCTGGAGTAGCTTTTCGTCGGCCAGGACATTCAACACAGCACCACACACTGGGCGACGAGGAGGATAGAGAAAGAACATCTATTCGTCCTGGCACGTTCTTCTGTGCGAGACGACTATCCGCGTCTTTGCTCCCTGCAAAGCTCTGATTTGCGCGGTGGTACTTGGAAGTGAGAAGGCA
>NW_008236052.1:0-254 GCF_000691975.1 Corvus brachyrhynchos
AAATTCCCCATTTTACCCCAAATTTCCCGATTTTGCCCCAAAATTCCCGATTTTAACCCAAAATTCATCCATTTTACCCCAAAATGGCCAAATTCACCCCCAAATTCTCAATTTTACCCCCAAATTCATCCATTTCACCCCAAACTTCCCGATTTTACCCCAAATCCCCGATCTTACCCTAAAATTCCCGATTTTACCCCAAAATTCACCCGTTTTAACCCAAATTCCCGATTTGATCCCCAAATTCCCAATTT
>NW_008236053.1:0-516 GCF_000691975.1 Corvus brachyrhynchos
ATGGTGTATAGAAATTTGGCCTGTATATCTGTCCAGGGCAAAGTGGAGGTTCACGTTGTTTTGAAGGAGGTTATCAAGTGAATCAGTTGTCAATGGTAAGTAGATGCATGTAAAGTCACACCCTGCAAAGGCGCAGAGGTGGGATCTAGCTTTCATCACCAGCTGAGCCATGAGCTCCTGTGGCATTGTGATACTTTTGGATGGCTGGTGCGAGAGGAAAACCCACTCGATGATTAACAGGGGATCACTCTGCACCTCGTCCCACTGAAATATCAGCCCGTGAAGGTGTGGCATTTCCCTAACGCAATAAATTGAAAAGGCAGACCTGGGACACAGCGGTGTGCCTGCTGGGATGACAGCCCTTCCTGAACCTTACAGATGGACTGTCTCACCTCCTCTGTTAGATGCCTAGGTGATATGAAGGTTGAACAGAGGAGCGAGATCTTCTGTCGTCGGCACTAGGAGCAGCCTCACCTAATTTATGGTCCCACAGAGCTGATGGAGTTCCTGCAAGGT
>NW_008236054.1:0-218 GCF_000691975.1 Corvus brachyrhynchos
AGGGAGGGAAAGCAGGAGCTGCTTTTGGGGAGGTTCCTGCTGCTTTTGGACAATTTAGGGGCCTCTAAGTGATTTCTGGGAGTTTGCAGTGAATTTGGGGAAGGTGCCATAAACTCCCCGCAATTTGGGGGGCTGAGGTGAAGTCCCCACATCTTGGGAGGGTGAGAGGACCCAAATAGGAGGGTATCCTGCTGCTTTGCACCACTTCAATGGGGTGA
>NW_008236055.1:0-787 GCF_000691975.1 Corvus brachyrhynchos
CTGTTCAGTGCTTTGCCTTATTATCTTACATGCATAGATGTATAGAGAAGTTTACTCTTGATTTCTTAGAATCAGTTACTGTAGATGTCTTATGCTCTTAATATAATAGCGTGAATTCACCGACTTTTCATAAAAGGCATTATCCAGAAGATATTATTTGATGTTACACATGTGCTTTTCTTTAGTAGTTTGCAGTTTGTTTATGGTACCATTATCTACTTAGCTAAGGATAAATGACAAAGTCGACTGCTTTACAAACTTTCACATACTGTTGTGTAGATATCTGTAAGATATGTATCTTTTTAAGAAACTTTCCCAGCTGCCATTACTACAGGTCTGTTTCTAGGATATGTTAGGGAAACCTTTTCAGTTAAGGCCTTGGCTCTGGCCAAGCCCTGGCCCTACCTGGTTGGGAGGCATACCTACAGACCCAGGTGTTTCTGCACTAAAAACGTAATTGAGTCACTTTGACTCGCCAATTTGGGCTTCTAAAAGCTGGACCCACTTTCGAGGTAAACTTAGGAGCCTTGCCTGGGAAGGTTCTCCAGGTCCTCATTCTGAAATGGGGCTCACCAGCTACTGCAGACTCTGGGTGATGGTACAATATTTAGGCAATTGAAAGTGTATTGTTCTAAGTTACTATCCTTTTGCCATGTGCTGTGGATTTTATGCATTATCCTGTTTGTTCTTGCTCAGTGTGACTTTACTGTCTCATTACATGTATTCACTTGTAAGTTTCACGTTTACAGTGACGGACGCGCAGGTTATCACAAAACAAAAAGGGGGA
>NW_008236056.1:0-244 GCF_000691975.1 Corvus brachyrhynchos
CTGTTGTCATTTAATCTTGACACAAACCAGAAACTGGCTTTATTATTGGTGGGACTAAAAATGAAATTAATTTCCTTTCAAACTTAGTTTTATTATCCCAAGTAGCTTTTTCTTTTGACTTTTGATGAATAAATTGCCTTCATCACATTCTGCACCCACAACTGAGAAGCATGTGTATTGCAGAATGTGCTATAGACAATTGCACTCATTGTCATAAATAGGAGAAGTGAGGCAAAGTTAAAAT
>NW_008236057.1:0-2355 GCF_000691975.1 Corvus brachyrhynchos
AAGGAGGATCAGGCTCGGGGTTTTTTTGGGAATAATCCAAGGACGCCGTGAGGTTCTTGAGGGGGGAGATGTGACGGGATCAATCCCGCCTGGAATTTAATCCCTGCTTTGCCATAAATATCCCAAGGAGAGGCCGAAGGACAAATTCCCGGCGCAGGGAGGATTTTGGGATCGGGTCCTTCCCAGAAAAGCCTCTCAGACGTTGGGATGAGGCCATTCCCGGAGGGATCCCAATCCCTGTGGATGTGGCCCTTGGGGTCACGGATTTGTGGTGGCCACGGCTTGGGTTTGGTGGCCTCCGAGGGCTTTTCCAAGCGGGAGATCTCCCGCATTCCGTGGCTTTTCCAGCTGTTTTCCGAGGTGGACGAAGGCTGCCGTCGCCGCGCCTCTTCCTTGGGAATCGCCGTTCCCGGCGCCTTTTCCGCCGCTCGGCCCTTCCAGGACCTGCAGGCTCAGGGCAGCGTCGACGTCCGCATGCTGAGGGTGGCCGGGATCCTGCGCTGGAATGGTGGGTCTGGAATGCTGGGAATGCTGGGAATGCTGGGAATGCTGGGATGGAGAATGGGAGAGGCCACCAGGGAGGGGCCATCGTTGGGGTCCTGGTTGGGCACAGCACAAAGTCCTGGTGGGTCCCACCATGAGATCCCAGTTGGTTCCAGCCCCAGGTCCTGGTTGGTTCCACCATGAGATCCCAGTTGGTTCCAGCACAAGGTCCTGGTTGGTTCCACCATGAGATCCCAGTTGGTTCCAGCGCCAGGTCCTGGTTGGTCCCACCATGGGGTTGTGGTTGGTTCCAGCACAAGGTCCTGGTTGGTTCCAGCACAAGGTCCTGGTTGGTCCCACCATGAGATCCCAGTTGGTTCCAGCCCCAGGTCCTGGTTGGTCCCACCCTGGAGTTGTGGTCGGTTCCAGTGCCAGGTCCTGGTTGGGCACGGGACAAGGTCCCAGTTGGTTCCACCATAAAGTCCTGGTGGGTCCCACCATGAAGTCCTGGTTGGTCTCAGGACAAGGTCCTGGTTGGCCACCCTGGAGTTGTGGTTGGTTCTCCAGTGCCAGGTCCTGGTTGGGCACAGCACAAGGTCCTGGTTGGTTCCACCATGAGATCCCAGTTGGTTCCAGCCCCAGGTCCTGGTTGGTTCCACCATGAGATCCCAGTTGGTTCCAGCACAAGGTCCTGCTTGGTCCCAGCACAAGGTCCTGGTTGGTTCCACCATGGGGTTGTGGTTGGTTCTCCAGTGCCAGGTCCTGGTTGGTCCCACCATGGAGCTGTGGTCGGTTCCAGCGCCAGGTCCTGGTTGGGCACGGGACAAGGTCCTGGTTGGTTCCACCACAAGGTCCTGGTCACTCTCCCTATGGAATCCTGGTCATTCCCCTCCCCATCTCCACATTCCCAACCTCTGCCTCGATCCCACTGGGAATGTCCCCTATGGATACCCCAAACCCTCCTGCCCATCCCTGGATCCCACCGGGAATGTCCCCTATGGATAACCCAACACCTCCCTCCCTGGATCCCACCGGGAATGTCCCCTATGGATATCCCAAACCCTCCTGCCCATCCCTGGATCCCACCGGGAACGTCCCCTATGGATATCCCAAACCCTCCTGCCCATCCCTGGATCCCACCGGGAACGTCCCCTATGGATATCCCAAACCCTCCTGCCCATCCCTGGATCCCACCGGGAACGTCCCCTATGGATACCCCAAACCCTCCTGCCCATCCCTCGCCCTCCTCCCGGGAATCCTCTTCCGGAGAGAGCCTCAAACCCCCAAATCCTGGGATGAGAACCTCTCCGAAAACCCCGGATGCGGAGGAGAAGAGGACGAGGCGGAATCTGACGCTCCGGGCTGAGAATTCCAAGCTTTTCCCAGGATTCAAGACCTGCGTCCTGACCAACAACTGGGTGGACGACAGCGACGGCCGATCGGCCGCGGCCGCGCTCCTGGAGCGGCTCCGGCGCCACTTCGACCTGGTCCTGGAATCCTGCCGGATCGGGATGTGCCAACCGGATCCCGGGATCTGCTCCTACGCCCTGGAGGCGCTGCAGGCGCAGCCGCAGGAGGTGCCCTGATCCCAAAAAAAACCCCCTGGGAATGGGGGGTCTTTCCAATCCCACAAATCCTTGGATGGATCCTTGGATGATTCCCAGGGATTTGAACCCTCAGGAAGTGCCACAATCCCAAAAAAACCCTGGGAATGGGGGGTTCCTCCAATCCCACAAATCCTTGGATGATTCCCAGGGATTTGAAACCTCAGGAAGTGCCACAATCCCAAAAAAAAACAGGGAATGGGGGATTTTCCAGGCTCCCAAATCCTTGGATGATTCCCAGGGATTTGAAGCCTCAGGAGATGCCCTG
>NW_008236057.1:3063-6929 GCF_000691975.1 Corvus brachyrhynchos
CCTCAGGAAGTGCCACAATCCCAAAAAACCCCTGGGAATGGGGGGTTCCTCCAATCCCACAAATCCTTGGATGATTCCCAGGGATTTGAAACCTCAGGAAGTGCCTCGATCCCAAAAAACCCCTGGGAATGGGGGATTTTCCAGGCTCCCAAATCCTTGGCTGTTCCCAGGGATTAGGAAACCTCAGGAGATGCCACAATCCCAAAAAATCCCTGGGAATGGGGGATTTTCCAGGCTCTCAAATCCTTGGATGTTCCCAGGGATTTGAACCCTCAGGAAGTGCCACAATCCCAAAAAAAACCCTGGGAATGGGGGGTTCCTCCAATCCCACAAATCCTTGGATGATTCCCAGCGATTTGAAACCTCAGGAGGTGCCACAATCCCAAAAAAACCCCTGGGAATGGGGGGATTTTCCAGGCTCCCAAATCCTTGGATTTTCCCGGGATTAGGAAACCTCAGGAGATGCCATAATCCCAAAAAAACCCTGGGAATGGGGCATTTTCCAGGCGATCCTCCTGGATGACCAGGCGGAGAACCTGGCAGCGGCGCGGGATTTGGGAATGGCCACGATCCTGGTCCGGGACCCCGACTCCGCCCTCAAGGAGCTGCAGGAACTCTCCGGGGTCCAGGTACGGGAAAAAGCCACCCGGAATTCCCAGAATTCCCAGGAATTCCAATGGGATTCGCCCTTCCCACGGCAAAAGGTTGGAATAACGAACTCGAAGGCCATCCCGGACTCCAAGGAATTCCATGATTCCATAATTCCTGGAGAGCTGGGAGAGACGGGATCCGGTTCTGGGGTCGGCAGCATCCGGGTGGGATATCCCATGGAATTCCAGGAGCTCATTCCTGGCTCATCCCGCAGCTCCTGGGCCAGGAGGAGCCGCTGCCGATTCCGTGCGATCCGGCCGGGGTCACGCACGGATACGTCTCCATCCGGGTACGGAATGAGGGCTCCCGAGGCTCGGGAAGATCCGTGGGGTTTTTTGGGAATGTGGGGGGGGATCCGAGATTGGGGATGGAAGGAGGAGCTGCTGCGGCCTTTGGGAATTCTCCGGGTGTTCCAGGGGGATTTGGAATTTTGGGAATGGAGAGGGTGGTGGGGAGTGGAATTGCAGGTGGTGAGAGCTGGAATTCCAGGCTGGAGGGGGTGGTGGGATCTGGAATGTTGGGCTGGAAGGAGTGGAAAGCTCTGGAATATTGAGCTGGAGGGGGTGGTGGGCTCTGGAATTCCAGGTGGAAAGGGCGAAGGGCTCCAGAATTCCAGGTGGTGGGGTCTGGAATTCCAGACTGGAAAGGGGTGGAAAGCTCTGGAATACTGGGCTGGAGGGGGTGGTGGGCTCTGGAATGCCAGGGAATGGGCTCCAGAATTCCAGGCTGGAGAAGGTCATGGCCTCTGGAATTCCAGACTGGAAAGGGGTGGAAAGCTCTGGAATACTGGGCTGGAGGGGGTGGTGGGCTCTGGAATGCCAGGGAATGGGCTCCAGAATTCCAGGCTGGAGAAGGTCATGGCCTCTGGAATTCCAGACTGGAAAGGGGTGGAAAGCTCTGGAATACTGGGCTGGAGGGGGTGGTGGGCTCTGGAATGCCAGGGAATGGGCTCCAGAATTCCAGGCTGGAGAAGGTCATGGCCTCTGGAATTCCAGACTGGAAAGGGGTGGAAAGCTCTGGAATACTGGGCTGGAGGGGGTGGTGGGCTCTGGAATGCCAGGGAATGGGCTCCAGAATTCCAGGCTGGAGAAGGTCATGGCCTCTGGAATTCCAGACTGGAAAGGGGTGGAAAGCTCTGGAATACTGGGCTGGAGGGGGTGGTGGGCTCTGGAATGCCAGGGAATGGGCTCCAGAATTCCAGGCTGGAGAAGGTCATGGCCTCTGGAATTCCAGACTGGAAAGGGGTGGAAAGCTCTGGAATACTGGGCTGGAGGGGGTGGTGGGCTCTGGAATGCCAGGGAATGGGCTCCAGAATTCCAGGCTGGAGAAGGTCATGGCCTCTGGAATTCCAGACTGGAAAGGGGTGGAAAGCTCTGGAATACTGGGCTGGAGGGGGTGGTGGGCTCTGGAATGCCAGGGAATGGGCTCCAGAATTCCAGGCTGGAGAAGGTCATGGCCTCTGGAATTCCAGACTGGAAAGGGGTGGAAAGCTCTGGAATACTGGGCTGGAGGGGGTGGTGGGCTCTGGAATGCCAGGGAATGGGCTCCAGAATTCCAGGCTGGAGAAGGTCATGGCCTCTGGAATTCCAGACTGGAAAGGGGTGGAAAGCTCTGGAATACTGGGCTGGAGGGGGTGGTGGGCTCTGGAATTCCAGGGAATGGGCTCCAGAATTCCAGGCTGGAAGGAGTGGTGGGCTCTGGAATTCTGGGTTGGAGTAGAGTGGGAGGCTCTGGAATTCCAGGTGGTGGGCTCCAGAATTCCAGGCTGGAGAAGGTCATGGCCTCTGGAATTCCAGACTGGAGAGAGTGGTGGGATCTGGAATTCCAGGGGATGGGCTCCAGAATTCCAGACTGAAGGGGATGGGGGGCTTCGGAATTCTGGGTTGGAGCTGGTGGTGGCCTCTGGAATTCCAGGCTGGAAGGGGTGGTGGGCTCTGGAATTCCAGGTGGAAAGGGGTGGAAAGCTCTGGAATTCCAGGCTGGGAGGGTGGTGGGCTCTGGAATGCTGGGCTGGAAGGATTGTGGGGCTCTGGAATTCCAGGGGATGGGCTCTGGAATTCCAGGCTGGAGAGGGTGGTGGGCTCTGGAATGCTGGGCTGGAAGGATTGTGGGGCTCTGGAATTCCAGGGGATGGGCTCTGGAATTCCAGGTGGAAAGGGCGATGGGCTCCAGAATTCCGGGTGGTGGGGTCTGGAATTCCAGACCGGAAGGGGCTGTGGGGTCTGGAATGTTGGGTTGTAAGGGATGGTGGCCTCTGGAATTCTGGGTTGGAGCAGGTGGTGGCCTCTGGAATTCCTGACTGGAAGGGGTGGTGGCCTCTGGAATTCCAGGATGCAGGAGGTGGTGGGCTCCAGAATTCCAGGCTGGAGAGGGTGGTGGGCTCTGGAATGCTGGGTTGGAGCAGAGTGGGAGGCTCGGGAATGCTGGGCTGGAGAGGATGGGGGGCTCTGGAATTCCAGACTGGAAGGGATGGTGGGATCTGGAATTCCAGACTGGAAGGGATGGTGGGATCTGGAATTCCAGGGGATGGGCTCCAGAATTCCAGGCTGGAAGGAGTGGAAAGCTCTGGAATGCTGGGCTGGAGGGGGTGGTGGAAAGCTCTGGAATTTGAGGGGACGGGCTCCGGAATTCCAGGCTGGAAGGAGTGGTGGGCTCTGGAATTCTGGGTTGGAGCAGAGTGGGAGGCTCGGGAATGCTGGGCTGGAGAGGATGGGGGGCTCTGGAATTCCAGACTGGAAGGGATGGTGGGATCTGGAATTCCAGGTGGAAAGGGCAATGGGCTCTGGAATTCCAGGCTGGGAGGGTGGTGGGCTCCGGAATTGCAGGGAATGGGCTCTGGAATTCCAGGCTGGAAAGGGGATGGGGGGCTTCGGAATTCTGGGTTGGAGCAGGTGGTGGGGTCTGGAATTCCAGGCCGGAGAGGGTGGTGGGCTCTGGAATTCTGGGCTGGAGGGGATGTGGGGCTGTGGAATTCCAGGGGATGGGCTCCGGAATTCCAGGCTGGAAAGGGGATGGGGGGCTTCGGAATTCTGGGTTGGAGCAGGTGGTGGGGTCTGGAATTCCAGGCCGGAGAGGGTGGTGGGCTCTGGAATTCTGGGCTGGAGGGGATGTGGGGCTGTGGAATTCCAGGGGATGGGCTCCGGAATTCCAGGCTGGAAGAGGTGGTGGGCTCTGGAATTCCAGACTGGAGAGGGGGGGGGGGTCTGGGGTGTGTG
>NW_008236057.1:8032-8515 GCF_000691975.1 Corvus brachyrhynchos
GTCCAGGCTGGAAGGGGCGGTGGGTTTGGAATTCCAGGTGGAAAGGGCGATGGGCTCCAGAATTCCAGGTGGTGGGCTCTGGAATTCCAGACTGGAGGGGATGGGGGGCTCTGGAATTCCAGACTGGAAAGGGGTGGAAAGCTCTGGAATTCCAGGCTGGAAAGGGCGCTGGGCTCTGGAATTCCAGGCCGGAAGCGGGCGCTGCACTCCGGAATTCCGGCATTCCGGCTGCGGGCCCTGGCAGAGGGTTCCGGTTGCCCCGGATCCATGAGGAATTCCCGTTTTTTTTCCAGCCGGGAGTGCGGCTGCACTTCGTGGAACTGGGCCAGGGCCCCGTGCTCTGCCTGTGCCACGGATTCCCGGAATCCTGGCTCTCCTGGCGCTTCCAGGTGATTTCGGGAATTCGGGAATCCGGCGGGTGGGGGAGGCGCCGTTCCCGAGGCTCTTCCCGAATTCCTGGGAATACCGGGGGGGGACCCGGGG
>NW_008236057.1:8953-10821 GCF_000691975.1 Corvus brachyrhynchos
GAGGGGATGGATGTGGGAATGTGAGCTGGGAATTCTGGGAATTCTGGGAATTCTGGGATGGGATGGGATGGGATGGGCTTGGAATGACCAATCCCAGGAGGGGATGGATGTGGGAATGGGAGCTGGGAATTCTGGGAATTCTGGGAATTCCGGGAATTCTGGGATGGGATGGGAATGACGAATCCTGGTAGGAAGGGATGGATGTGGGAATGTGAGCTGGGAATTCTGGGAATTCTGGGAATTCTGGGATGGGCTTGGAATGGTCAATCTGGGAGGAGATGGATGCGGGAATGGGAGCTGGGAATTCCAGGAATTTCGGGATGGGAATAATCAATCCCAGGAAGGGATGGATGTGGGAATGTGAGCTGGGAATTCTGGGAATTCCGGGATGGGATGGGATGGGAATGACCAATCCCAGGAAGGGATGGATGCGGGAATGTGAGCCGGGAATTCCGGGAATTCTGGGATGGGCTTGGAATGACCAATCCTGGTGGGAGATGGATGCAGGAATGTGAGCTGGGAATTCCGGGAATTCCAGGAATTCTGGGATGGGAATGGTCAATCTGGGAGGGATGGATGTGGGAATGTGAGCTGGGAATTCTGGGAATTCCGGGATGGGAGGGGCTTGGAATGGTCAATCTGGGAGGGGGATGGATGTGGCAATGTGAGCTGGGAATTCTGGGAATTCCAGGAATTCTGGGATGGGAATGGTCAATCTGGGAGGGGGATGGATGTGGGAATGGGAGCTGGGAATTCTGGGAATTCTGGAATGGGAATGGCCAATCCCAGGAAGGGATGGATGTGGGAATGGGAGCTGGGAATTCCAGGAATTCCGGGATGAGCTTGGAATGACCAATCCTGATGGGAGATGGATGCGGGAATGTGAACTGGGAATTCCGGGATTTCTGGGAGGGCATGGGATGGGATGGGATGGGATGGGAATGACCAATCCCAGGAAGGGATGGATGTGGGAATGTGAGCCGGGAATTCCAGGAATTCTGGGATGGGATGGGAATGACCAATCCTGGTGGGAGATGGATGTGGGAATGTGAGCTGGGAATTCTGGGATGGGATGGGCTTGGAATGGTCAATCTGGGAGGGGGATGGATGTAGGAATGGGAGCTGGGAATTCCGGGAATTCCGGGATGGGATGGGATGGGATGAGCTCGGAATGACCAATCCTGGGAAGGGACGGATGCGGGAATGAGAGCTGGGAATTCTGGGAATTCCGGGATGGGATTTGGCTTGGAATGTCCAACCCCAGGAGGGGCTGGATGCCGGGAATCGCTCCATGGAAACCAGAGCTCCATGGAGACGCCGTTTTCCCGGCAGATATCCCGGAATATTCCCAGGAGCGGATCTGCGAGGTGAGGCGCTGCTGGGAACGGCGGGGGGGCGGGGGGGTATTCCCAGGAGCGGATCTGCGAGGTGAGGCGCTGCTGGGAACGGCGGCGGCCGGGCGGGGCTGATCCCCAGGGGATCCCATCGCCTTTTCCGCTCCTTTTCCCAGGATTTCGTGACTTTCTTGGATAAACTGGTGAGGAGCCGCCCTGGCCGGGTCCGGTTTTCCGGGAAAATTTGGGATTTCTCCCTCTGGATGGTTTTTTTTTTTTTTTTCCCCCTCCTCCTTCCCATCCTTGGGACGCGGCAGCTCCCGGAATCCTCGGAAAGGCACCGAGCCCGTCCCGGTGTTTGCCGTGGGAGGGATTTTCGGGATGGGAATGGGATGAATCCTGGGATTCCTGGGATGATCCCAAGGGGCTGGGATGGCTGGGAATCACAGCTGGAATGATCCTGGGATTCCTGGGATTCCTGGGATGATCTGGAATAGTTGGGAATCGCAGCTATCGCAGCTCCAGGATGATCCC
>NW_008236057.1:13763-15999 GCF_000691975.1 Corvus brachyrhynchos
ATTGGGTGGATCCTGAAGGAATTGGGTGGATCCCAAGGGATTTTGGTGCATCCTGAGGGAATTGGGGTGGATCCCAAGGGATTTTGGTGGATCCTGAGGGAATTGGGGTGAATCCCAAGGGAATTGGGTGGATCCTGAAGGAATTGGGTGGATCCTGAGGGAATTGGGCTGGATCTCAAGGGAATGGGGTGGATCCCAAGAGAATTGGGGTGGATCCCGAGGGAATTGGGTGGATCCTGAGGGAATTGGGGTGGATCCCAAGGGAATTGGGTGGCTCCCGAGAGAATGGGGTGGATCCCGAGAGAATGGGGTGGATCCCAAGGGAATTGGGTGGGTCCTGATGAATTGGGGTGGATCCCGAGGGAATTGGGGTGGATCCCAAGGGAATTGGGTGGATCCCGATGGAACTGGGTGGATCCTGAGGAATTTTGGTGGAAACTGAGGGATTTGGGCTGGATCCTGAGGGAATTGGGTGGATCCCGAGGGAATTGGGTGGATCCCGAGGGATTGGGGTGGATCCCCAGGGAATTGGGGTGGGTCCCAAGGGGGAATCCCAAGGGAATTGGGTGGATCCCGAGGGAATTGGGTGGATCCTGAGGGAATTGGGGTGGATCTCAAGGGAATTGGGCTGGATCCCAAGGGAATTGGGTGGATCCCGAGGGAATTGGGCTGGATCCCGATGGAATTGGGTGGATCCTGAGGGAACTGGGTGGATCCTGAAGGGAATTGGTGGATCCCGAGGGAATTGGGTGGATCCCAATGATTTGGGGTGGATCCTGAGGAATTCTGGTGGAAACTGAGGAATTCGGGCTGGATCCTGAGGGAACTGGGGTGGATCCCAATGAATTGAGGTGGATCCCAAGGGGATTGGGGTGGATCCCGATGAATTGGGTGGATCCTGAGGGAATTGGGGTGAATCCCAAGGGAATTGGGTGGATCCTGAAGGAATTGGGTGGATCCTGAGGGAATTGGGGTGGATCTCAAGAGAATTGGGGTGGATCCCGAGGGAATTGGGTGGATCCCAAGGGATTTTGGTGGATCCTGAGGGAATTGGGGTGAATCCCAAGGGAATTGGGTGGATCCTGAAGGAATTGGGTGGATCCTGAGGGAATTGGGGTGGATCTCAAGAGAATTGGGGTGGATCCCGAGGGAATTGGGTGGATCCCAAGGGATTTTGGTGGATCCTGAGGGAACAAGGGATTTGGGAATGGGGGGATCCTGTGCGGTTCGAGGGATCCCCAGGGATTTGTGGAATCCTAAGGGGGGTCCTGAAGGATGGGCTGGATCCCAAGGGGTTGGGCTGGATCCCGAGGGGTTGGGGTGGATCCTGAGGGATTGGGGTGGATCCCAAGGAAATTGGTGTGGATCCCGAGGGAATTGGGGTGAATCCCAAGGGATTTTGGTGGATCCTGAGGGAATTGGGGTGAATCCCAAGGGAATTGGGTGGATCCTGAAGGAATTGGGTGGATCCTGAGGGAATTGGGGTGGATCTCAAGGGAATTGGGTGGATCCCAAGAGAATTGGGGTGGATCCCGAGGGAATTGGGTGGATCCCGAGGGAATTGGGGTGGATCTCAAGGGAATTGGGCTGGATCCCAAGGGAATTGGGTGGATCCCGAGGGAATTGGGCTGGATCCCGATGGAATTGGGTGGATCCTGAGGGAACTGGGTGGATCCTGAGAGAATGGGGTGGATCCCGGGGGAATTGGGTGGATCCCAAGGGATTTTGGTGGATCCTGAGGGAACTGGGTGGATCCCAAGGAAATTGGGTGGATCCTGAGGGATTGGGGTGGATCCCGATGAATTGGGGTGGATCCCAAGGAAATTGGGTGGATCCTGAAGGAATTGGGGTGGATCCTGAGGAATTTTGGTGGAAACTGAGTGGGAATGGGGATCTTGCGGGATTTGGGGATGGGGGATCCTGGGAATGGGGATCCTGGGAATGGGGATCCCAAGGGATTTGGGAATGGGGATCCTGGGGGATCCTGGGAATGGGGGGATTCTGGGAATGAGGATCCCAAGGGATTTGGGGGATCCTGGGAATGGGGGGATCCTGGGAATGGGGATCCCAAGGGATTTGGGAATGGGGGGATCCTGTGCGGTTCGAGGGATCCCCAGGGATTTGTGGAATCCTAAGGGGGGTCCTGAAGGATGGGCTGGATCCCAAGGGGTTGGGCTGGATCCCGAGGGGTTGGGGTGGATCCTGAGGGATTGGGGTGGATCCCAAGGAAATTGGG
>NW_008236057.1:18931-22290 GCF_000691975.1 Corvus brachyrhynchos
CCTGGGATCCGCCCCGATCCCATCCTGCCCCTGCCCCAGCCCCGCTCCGAGAGGTATTTCCCGAGAAAGCCCTTGCCTGGGAATTCCCGGAATTCCCGGTCCCTTCCCGCTTTTCCCAGGGGTCCCCTGAACTGGTACCGGAACATGCGAGCCAACTGGAGCTGGGCCCTGAGCGCCAGGGACAGGAAGGTGGGAGCCGATCCCGATCCCGCCCCGGGATCCCCTCGGGATCCTCCGCGTTCCCTCCGTTCCCTCCGGATCGTCCCGATCCTCCCTGGATCACCCGAATTCCCTCGGGATCACCCGAATTCCCGTGGGATCCCCTCTGGATCCCCCAAATCCCATTTGTCCCTTCCGGATCCCCTCTGGATCTCCCAAATCCCCTCCGGATCCCCTCTGGATCATCCACATCCCGTTTTCCCCCTCTGGATCCCCTCTGGATCCCCCAAATTCCCGCTGGACCCCTGAAATCCCCTCGGGATCCCCCAGATCCCCTCTGGATCCCCTCTGGATCCCCCAAATCCCATTTGTCCCTTCTGGATCTCCTCCATCCCCTCTGGATCCCCCAAATCCCTTCTGGATCCCCTCGGGATCCTCCGCATTCCCTCTGTTCCCTCCGGATCGTCCCGATCCTCCCTGGATCACCCGAATTCCCTCGGGATGCCCTCAGGATCCCCTAAATCCCATTTGTCCCTTCCGGATCCCCTCTGGATCTCCCAAATCCCCTCCGGATCCCCTCTGGATCATCCAAATCCCGTTTTCCCCCTCTGGATCCCCTCTGGATCCCCCAAATTCCCGCTGGACCCCTGAAATCCCCTCGGGATCACCCGAATTCCCGTGGGATCCCCTCTGGATCCCCCAAATCCCATTTGTCCCTTCCGGATCCCCTCTGGATCTCCCAAATCCCCTCCGGATCCCCTCTGGATCATCCAAATCCCGTTTTCCCCCTCTGGATCCCCTCTGGATCCCCCAAATTCCCTCCGGATCCCCTCTGGATCATCCAAATCCCGTTTTCCCCCTCTGGATCCCCTCTGGATCCCCCAAATCCCATTTGTCCCTTCCGGATCCCCTCTGGATCCCCCAAATTCCCTCCGGATCCCCTCTGGATCATCCACATCCCATTTCCCCCCTCTGGATCCCCTCCGGATCCCCCAAATTCCCTCTGGATCCCTTCCATCCCCTTTGGATCCCTTAAATTCCCTCTGGATCCCTTCTGTTCCCTCTGGATCGCCTGGATCCCCTCTGGATCCCCTCTGGATCCCCCAAATTCCTTCTGGATCCCTTCCGTCCCCTTTGGATCCCTCAAATTCGCTCTGGATCCCCTCTGGATCCCCCAAATCCCCTCCGGATCCCCTCTGGATCATCCACATCCCATTTCCCCCCTCTGGATCCCCTCCGGATCCCCCAAATTCCCTCTGGATCCCTTCCATCCCCTTTGGATCCCTTAAATTCCCTCTGGATCCCTTCTGTTCCCTCTGGATCGCCTGGATCCCCTCTGGATCCCCTCTGGATTCCTTCTGTTCCCTCTGGATCCCCCAAATTCCTTCTGGATCCCTTCCGTCCCCTTTGGATCCCTCAAATTCGCTCTGGATCCCCTCTGGATCATCCAAATCCCCTCGGGATCCCCCCAATCCCCTCGGGATCCCCTCCGGATCCCCCGGGGATCCCCCATTCCCTCCGTTCCCCGGGCAGATCCCGATCCCGGCGCTGATGGTGACGGCCGGGAAGGATCCGGTGCTGCACCCCGGCCTCAGCAAGGGCATGGAATCCTGGGTGAGCCTGGGAAAGCCGGGAATCCGGGAAAAATCCGGGAATTCTGGGGGAGTCCGGGAAAAATCCGGGAATTTTGGGGGAATCTGGAAAAAATCTGGGAATTTTTGGGGAACGTTGGAAGGTGGGAGAGGTCGGGGAAGTGCCACTCCCACAGGAGGGGCGGGAGTGGAAGGAAAAGTTGGGAATTCCATGGAAAAGTGGGGAAAATCTGGGAATTTCTGTTCTTAAAAGAGGGGCGGGAAAATTGGGAATTCCATAGAAAAGTGGGGAAAATTTGGGAATTTCAGTTCCCAAAAGAGGGGCGGGAAAATTGGGAATTCCATGGAAAAGTGAGAAAAATTTGGGAATTTCAGTTCCGGCCGGAGTGTCGGGAATGAAAGGAAAACTGGGAATTCCATGGAAAAGTGGGGAAAATTTGGGAATTTCAGTTCTCAAAAGAGGGGCAGGAAAATTGGGAATTCCCTGGAAAAGCGGGAAAACCCTGGGAATTTCTGTTCCGGCCGGAGGGGCGGGAATGGAAGGGAAAGTTGGGAATTCCCTGGAAAAGTGGGAAAACTCTGGGAATTTCTGTTCCTAAAAGAGGGGCAGGAAAATTGGGAATTCCATGGAAAAGTGGGAAAAATTTGGGAATTTCTGTTCCGGCAGGAGTGTCGGGAATGAAAGGAAAAGTGGGAATTCCATGGAAAAATGGGGAAAATTTGGGAATTTCAGTTCTTAAAAGAGGGGCAGGAAAATTGGGAATTCCATGGAAACGTGGGAAAAACCTGGGAATTTCAGTTCCGGCAGGAGTGTCGGGAATGAAAGGAAAACTGGGAATGCACTGGAAAAACGGGAAAAGTCTGGGAATTCTCTTCCCCAAAGAGGGGCAGGAAAATTGGGAATTCCATGGAAAAGCGGGAAAACCCTGGGAATTTCTGTTCCGGCCGGAGGGGCGGGAATGGAAGGGAAAGTTGGGAATTCCCTGGAAAAGTGGGAAAACTCTGGGAATTTCTGTTCCTAAAAGAGGGGCAGGAAAATTGGGAATTCCATGGAAACGTGGGAAAAACCTGGGAATTTCAGTTCCGGAAGGAGTGTCGGGAATGAAAGGAAAACTGGGAATGCACTGGAAAAACGGGAAAAGTCTGGGAATTCTCTTCCCCAAAGAGGGGCAGGAAAATTGGGAATTCCCTGGAAAAGCGGGAAAATTTGGGAATTTCAGTTCCCAAGACAGGGGTGGGACTGGAAGGAAAAGTCGGGAATTCCATGGAAAAGTGGGGAAACTCTGGGAATTTCTGTTCCTAAAAGAGGGGCAGGAAAATTGGGAATTCCATGGAAAAGTGGGGAAAATTTGGGAATTTCAGTTCCGGCAGGAGTGTCGGGAATGAAAGGAAAACTGGGAAAAATCTGGGAATTTCTGTTCCCAAAAAAGGGGCGGGAAAAATTGGGAATTCCCTGGAAACGTGGGAAAAATTTGGGAATTTCAGTTCCCAAGACAGGGGTGGGACTGGAAGGAAAAGTCGGGAATTCCATGGAAAAGTGGGGAAACTCTGGGAATTTCTGTTCCTAAAAGAGGGGCAGGAAAATTGGGAATTCCCTGGAAAAGCGGG
>NW_008236057.1:25372-26452 GCF_000691975.1 Corvus brachyrhynchos
GTCCCCTCCTTCCCAAGATCCCGCGGCTGCACCGGGAGCACCTCCAGGAATGCGGCCACTGGACCCAGCTGGAGAGGTGGGAATCGCCCGCGCCGCCAAACGCCGGGAAGCGCCACATTCCCGGGAATTCCGGCTCCCCCATTCCCGGGAATTCCGGCTCCAATCCCAGCTCCGTCCCTGCCCCTGATTCCCAACATTCCCGGGAATTCTGGCTCCCACATTCCCGGGAATTCCGGCTCCCACATTCCCGGGAATTCCGGCTCCAATCCCAGCTCCGTCCCTGCCCCTGATTCACAACATTCCTGGGAATTCCGGCTCCCACATTCCCGGGAATTCCGGCTCCAATCCCAGCTCCGTCCCTGCCCCTGATTCCCAACATTCCTGGGAATTCCAGCTCCCACATTCCCGGGAATTCCAGCTCCAATCCCAGCTCTGTCCCTGCCCCTGCTCCCCAACATTCCCGGGAATTCCGGCTCCCTGCATTCCCGGGAATTCCGGCTCCCTGCATTCCCGGGAATTCCGGCTCCCTGCATTCCCGGGAATTCCGGCTCCCTGCATTCCCGGGAATTCCGGCTCCCTGCATTCCCGGGAATTCCGGCTCCCTGCATTCCCGGGAATTCCGGCTCCCTGCATTCCCAGGAATTCCAGCTCCCCATTCCCGGGAATTCCGGCTCCAATCCCAGCTCCATCCCTTCCCCTGCTCCCCAACATTCCCAGGAATTCCGGCTCCCCCCCATTCCCGGGAATTCCAGCTCCAATCCCAGCTCTGTCCCTGCCCCTGCTCCCCAACATTCCCGGGAATTCCGGCTCCCTGCATTCCCAGGAATTCCAGCTCCCCATTCCCGGGAATTCCGGCTCCAATCCCAGCTCCATCCCTTCCCCTGCTCCCCAACATTCCCAGGAATTCCAGCTCCCCCGCATTCCCAGGAATTCCGGCTCCAATCCCACCTCCATCCCTTCCCCTGCTCCCCAGCATTCCCGGGAATTCCGGCTCCCCAGCATTCCTGGGAATTCCGGCTCCCCCATTCCCGGGAATTCCGGCTCCCCCCCACTCCCGGGAATTCCCGCTCCCCCACTCCC
>NW_008236057.1:27294-29793 GCF_000691975.1 Corvus brachyrhynchos
CCCGGCTTCCCGGGGAACCCTCCCTCCCCGCAGGCCGGCCGAGGTGAACCGGATCCTCCTGGAGTGGCTGCAGCAGCTGCCCCCGGCTCCCGCTGTTCCCGGGAATTCCAAGCTTTGAGCGGGAATCTTCGCCCCTCGGGAATTCCCCTCCCCCCTCGGATTTGCGCCTTTTCCGGAGGAATTTTTTTCGGCCCCTTTGGAATTCGATTTCCCCGCCTTGGGGTGGGAATTGGGAAAAATCCCGGGAAAAAAATCCCGGGAGTTGGGGTTTGTTGTCGTTGTTGGTTTTGGCGGGAATTTTTGGGCTTTGGGAAGAGAGATTGGGGTGGGAGCCGTCCTCGGCTTCTGGGAATCGTCCCCTGATCCCATTCCGGGAAGTTTTTCATGGAATTCTTGATAATCGATGATCAATAATTAATAATTAATAAGCTAGAATCGAGAATCAGAAATTAATCCTTATTAATAATCGATTGTCGTTAATCAGTAACCAATAATTAATCAATAATAAATAATAATCATTAATAAGCTAGAATCGAGAATCAAAATTAATCATTATTAATAATCCGTGGTCGCTAATCAGCAACCAATAATTATTCAAGAATAAATAATAATAATTAATAAGCTGTAATCGATAATCAGAAATTAATCCTTATTAATAATCGATTGTCGTTAATCAGTAACCAATAATTAATCAATAATAAATGATAATAATTAATAAGCTGTAATTGACAGTCAAAAATTAATCATTATTAATAATCGATCGTCGCTAAGCAGCAACCAATAATTAATAATCCATCATAATAATAAGCTATGCTCAATAATCAAAAATTAATCCTTATTAATAATCGATCGTCGCTAAGCAGCAACCAATAATTAATCAATAGTCAATAATAATCATTAGTAAGCTATAATCGACAGTCAAAATTAATCATTATTAATTGATCGTCGCTAATCAGCAACCAATAATTAAATAATGATAATCAATAAGCTATAATCGATAATCAAGATTAATCATTGTTAATAATTGATAGTCGCTAATCAGTAACCAATAATTAATCAATAATAAATAATAATCATTCCTCAAATTCCCCAAAAATTCCCAAACAATTCCCCCAAAATTCCCAAAGAATTCCTGAAAAATTCGCAAGCGATTCCCAAAGAATTCCCAAAGAATTCCTGGAAAAATTCCCAAAGAATTCCCCCAAAATTCCCGAAGAATTCACGGAAAATTCCTGACAAAAGTCCCAAATAATTTCCAAATAATTCCCGAAAAATTCCCCAAAAAATTCCCAAAGAATTCCCAAAAAAGTCCCCTAAGAATTCCCAAATAATTCCTGAAAAATTCCCAAACATTCCCCCCAAATTCCCAAACAATTCCCCAAAATTCCCAAAGAATTCCCCAAAAACTCCCAAATAATTCCCAAAAAAGTCCCCTGAGAGTTCCCAAATAATTCCTGGAAAATTAAAAAAAAAAGATTCCCAAAGAATTCCTGAAAACTTCCAAAAAAATTCCCCAAAAAATTCCCTTTGAAAGTCCCAAATAAATCCTGTATAATTCCCAAAGAATTCCTGAAAACTTCCCAAAGAATTCCCCCCCAAAATTCCCAAATAATTCCTGAAAAATTCCAAAAAAGTCCAAAAAAAATCCCAAAATAATTCCCAAAAATTCCCAAATAATTCCCAAAAAATTCCCAAAATAATTCCCAAAGAATTCCCAAAAAATTCCAAAAAAAAAAATCCGAAAAAATTCCCCAAAATTTCCCAAATAAATCCCGAAAAAGTCCCTTAAGAATTCTCAAAGAATTCCCGAAAAATTCCAAAAAAAATTCCCTAAGAATTCTTGAAAACTTCCCCAAAAAATTCCCAAAGAATTCCTGAAAAATTCCCAAATAAATCCCAAATCATTCCCCAAAAAAATCCCAAAACAATTCCTGAAAAGTTCCCAAACGATTCCCAGAAATTCCCCCCAGCGTTCCCAAAGCATTCCTGGAAAATCCCCCAAAAATATTCCCAAGTATCTCCCTAATCCTGAAAAGAATTCCCAAATAAATCCCAAAAAAGTCCCCAAAGAATTCCCAAAGAATGGGGGCCGGGAACTGGGAATGGCGCCGGGAACTGGGAATGGGAACTGGGAATGGGAATTTGGGATTGGGAATGCGGGAATGGGGGATTGGGAGCTGGGAATGGGAACTGGGAATGCGGGACTGGGAATTGGGATTGGGAGCTGGGATTAAGGATTGGAATCGGGGAATGGGGGATGGGAATGGGGGATGGGAATGTGGGAATGGGATCTGGGATTGGGATCTGGGATTGGGAATGTGGGAATGGGGACTGGGATCGGGAATTTGGGATCTGGGATTAAGGATTGGAATCGGGGAATGGGGGATGGGAATGGGGGATGGGAATGTGGGAATGGGATCTGGGATTGGGATCTGGGATTGGGAATGTGGGAATGGGGACTGGGATCGGGAATTTGGGATCTGGGATTAAGGATCGGAA
>NW_008236057.1:32736-37130 GCF_000691975.1 Corvus brachyrhynchos
GGATTGGAATCGGGGAATGGGGGATGGGAATGTGGGAATGGGATCCAGGAATGGGAATGTGGGAATGGGATCTGGGATTAAGGATTGGAATCGAGGAATGGGGGATTGGGAATCTGGGAATGGGATCTGGGAATGTGGGATTGGGATCTGGGAATTGGGATTGGGAATGGGGGATTCGGAACTGGGAATGGGGCATTGGGAATTTGGGATTGGGAATGTGGGAATGTGGGAATGGGATCTGGGAATTCGGGATTGGGAATTGGGATCTGGGATTAAGGATTGGAATCCAGGAATGGGGATTGGGAATCTGGGAATGGGATCTGGGAATGAGGGACTGGGAATTCAGGACTGGGAGCTGGGAATGGGATCTGGGAATTTGGGATTGGGATCTGGGATTGGAATCTGGGAATGGGATCTGGGATTGGGGGACTGGGAATAGGAATTGGGATCTGGGAATGGGATCAGGGAACGGGATTTGGGAATGTGAACTGGGAATGGGATCTGGGGATTTGGGATTGGGATCTGGGATTGGGATCTGGGAATGTGGGATTGAGAATTGGGATTGGGATCTGGGATTAAGGATTGGAATCAAGGAATGGGGATTGGGAATCTGGGAATGGGATCTGGGATCTGGGAATGGGATCTGGGACCCAGCAATGGGAACTGGGAATGGGAACTGGGATTGGGAACTGGGAACTGGGATCTGGGACTGGGAACTGGGATTGGGAACGGGGAACTGGGACCCAGCAATGGGAACTGGGATTGGGAACTGGGATTGGGAACGAGCTGGGAATGGGATCTGGGAATTTGGGATTGGGATCTGGGATTGGGAATGGGGGATTGGGAATTTGGGATTGGGAGCTGGGAATGGGATCTGGGAATTCGGGGTTGGGAATTGGGATTGGCATCTGGGGATGGGGGACTGGGAATTGGGAATGGGAGCTGGGGATGGGATCCAGGATTGGGATCTGGGAATGGGATCTGGGTTTGGGATCTGGGATTGGGAGCTGGGAATGGGATCCAGGAATGGGAACTGGGATTGGGAACTGGGAACGTGGGACTGGGAATTTGGGACTGGGAATTTGGGATTGGGATCTGGGAATGGGGGACTGGGAATTGGGACTGGGATCTGGGAATGGGATCCAGGATTGGGATCCAGGATTGGGATCTGGGTTTGGGATCTGGGAATGGGATCCAGGAATGGGATCTGGGATCGGGATCCGGGATGGGGAAGTGCCTTGGGGAAGGAATTCTCCCGGAAGAGAAGCGGGAACGGGAACCTTGGGAGGAGCGAGGAATAAAAAACTTCCCCGGCTGAAATTCCCGAGTTTTTCTTTTCCATGGAGAAAGAAGAGGGAAATTCCCGCCGGGAACGGCTCCCGGAATTCCCGCTCCGGGCGGGATTCGGGAAGGGGCGGAAATCTGGGAATGGGCGGGAGTTTGGGAATCTGTTGGAATTCGGGAATTCCTCGGGATTCGGGAAGGGGCGGAAATCTGGGAATGGGCGGGAGTTCGGGAATCTGTTGAAATTCGGGAATTCCTCGGGATTCGGGAAGCGCGGCTCCCTGGGAATCTTGGGAATGTGGAAATGCCAGGATCGGAATCGGGAATGGGCCGGAAATTCGGGAGTTCCTCAGGATTTGGGAAAATGTTGGGATTTGGGAATGAGAAGGACTTTGGGAATGGCCTGGAAATTTTGGGAATTCCTCGGGATTCGGGAACGCGCTGGAATTCGGGAAGAGCGATTTGGGAGCAGATTGGAATTCGGGAATGAGCGGAAATTTGGGAATGGCCGGAAATTCGGGAATTCCTCGGGATTCGGGAAGGGATGGAAATCTGGGAATGGGCGGGAGTTCGGGAATCTGTTGGAATTTGGGAATTCCTCGGGATTTGGGAATTCCTCGGGATTTGGGAAGCGCGGCTGCCTGGGAATCTTGGGAATGTGGAAATGCCAGGATTGGAATCGGGAATGGGCCGGAAATTCGGGAATGGGCCGGAAATTCGGGAATTCCTCGGCATTTGGGAATTCTCTGGGGGCTGGCAACGGCAACCTGGGAAGGCTCCGGGAATTCGGAATTTCCCGCGATTTGGGAACGATTTGGGATTTGGGAAATGGCCGGAAATTTGGGAATGGCCGGAAATTCGGGATTTCCTCGGGATTTTGGGCACCCTCGGACTCCAGGGGCTGCAGAACCTTCGGGAATTCCCCGAAATCCCGGGAATTCGGAGCCGTCCCGTCCCTCCGGCTGCAAGCCCGGGCAGCCCCGCCCCCCCCCCCCCCCCAGCTCTGTTAATGGATAATCCCAAGGAATTTTTTGGGATGAATTCCCGACCTTTGCTCGGCCTTTGGAGCCGCAGGGATCCAATCGCAAGCCGGGAATGTCGGGAGATGATCCCGGCGTTTGCTCAGGATTTGGGGATGGGCCAGAGGTCCAAAAACCTCGGGAAAATCCTGGCAAAAGCTTGGGAAAAGCTCGGGAATGCTCGGGGCTCCCTCCCGGCCACGATCCCGCTCCCGGCCGTGAACTCCGGGGATTTTCCAGCGGCAAAAATTCCCGGGATTTGGGGCTTCGGATCCCGGGTTTCTCTCGCCAGAGAATGCCGGGAAAAGCGGCCGCTCCTGGAAGCTTCTCCAGGGCCTCGCTGCGTTCCCGGGGTGCGGAAATTCCCAAAATTCCCGCAATTCCCGCAATTCCCACCATTCCCAGAATTCTCGGAATTCCCACAATTCCCGCTTTTCCCCCTTTTCGGGGGGATGAGAATTCCCCATCGGCTCCCGGAGCCCGCCTGGAAAATCCACAGCTCCCATTGCTGGGTCCCAGTCCCAGTTCCCAATCCCAGTTCCCAATCCCAGTTCCCATTCCCAGTTCCCATTGCTGGGTCCCAGTCCTGGATCCCAGTTCCCCGTTCCCAATCCCAGATCCCAGTTCCCATTCCCAGTTCCCATTGCTGGGTCCCAGTCCTGGATCCCAGTTCCCCGTTCCCAATCCCAGATCCCAGTTCCCATTCCCAGTTCCCATTGCTGGGTCCCAGTCCTGGATCCCAGTTCCCCGTTCCCAATCCCAGATCCCAGTTCCCATTCCCAGTTCCCATTGCTGGGTCCCAGTCCTGGATCCCAGTTCCCCGTTCCCAATCCCAGATCCCAGTTCCCATTCCCAGTTCCCATTGCTGGGTCCCAGTCCTGGATCCCAGTTCCCCGTTCCCAATCCCAGATCCCAGTTCCCATTCCCAGTTCCCATTGCTGGGTCCCAGTCCTGGATCCCAGTTCCCCGTTCCCAATCCCAGATCCCAGTTCCCATTCCCAGTTCCCATTGCTGGGTCCCAGTCCTGGATCCCAGTTCCCCGTTCCCAATCCCAGATCCCAGTTCCCATTCCCAGTTCCCATTGCTGGGTCCCAGTCCTGGATCCCAGTTCCCCGTTCCCAATCCCAGATCCCAGTTCCCATTCCCAGTTCCCATTGCTGGGTCCCAGTCCTGGATCCCAGTTCCCCGTTCCCAATCCCAGATCCCAGTTCCCATTCCCAGTTCCCATTGCTGGGTCCCAGTCCTGGATCCCAGTTCCCCGTTCCCAATCCCAGATCCCAGTTCCCATTCCCAGTTCCCATTGCTGGGTCCCAGTCCTGGATCCCAGTTCCCCGTTCCCAATCCCAGATCCCAGTTCCCATTCCCAGTTCCCATTGCTGGGTCCCAGTCCTGGATCCCAGTTCCCCGTTCCCAATCCCAGATCCCAGTTCCCATTCCCAGTTCCCATTGCTGGGTCCCAGTCCTGGATCCCAGTTCCCCGTTCCCAATCCCAGATCCCAGTTCCCATTCCCAGTTCCCATTGCTGGGTCCCAGTCCTGGATCCCAGTTCCCCGTTCCCAATCCCAGATCCCAGTTCCCATTCCCAGTTCCCATTGCTGGGTCCCAGTCCTGGATCCCAGTTCCCCGTTCCCAATCCCAGATCCCAGTTCCCATTCCCAGTTCCCATTGCTGGGTCCCAGTCCTGGATCCCAGTTCCCCGTTCCCAATCCCAGATCCCAGTTCCCATTCCCAGTTCCCATTGCTGGGTCCCAGTCCTGGATCCCAGTTCCCCGTTCCCAATCCCAGATCCCAGTTCCCATTCCCAGTTCCCATTGCTGGGTCCCAGTTCCCCGTTCCCAATCCCAGTTCCTGGATCCCAGATCCCATTCCCAGTTCCCAATCCCAGTTCCCATTCCCAGTTCCCATTGCTGGGTCCCAGTCCTGGATCCCAGTTCCCCGTTCCCAATCCCAGATCCCAGTTCCCATTCCCAGTTCCCATTGCTGGGTCCCAGTCCTGGATCCCAGTTCCCCGTTCCCACTCCCAGATCCCAGTTCCCATTCCCAGCTCCCAATCCTGGATCCCATTCCCCAGTTCCCAATCCCAGCTCCCAA
>NW_008236058.1:0-492 GCF_000691975.1 Corvus brachyrhynchos
TATCTACAATTCCCCCTTTTTGTTTGATAAGATGACAACTCGACTATTAATCCTAAATAGAAATTTCCATCGGTTATTAATTCTAAATATGTCCTTAAGGCTTTAACTATCTGACTCCATAACAAGAAATTTAAAGTTCAGTCTCTGCTTGTGGAAGGACCATCCCAGTCTCTGCTTGTAGCAGGACCATCTGCCTGATGGTTGACATCTTGGTCATCATCAGAAGAGTCATTAGGCTGATGATCTACATTCTGGTCGCTCTGGTCATCATTTGGAGGTTGCCTGTTCTGCCTCTGGTGCCGTAGGTCAGGGCGAACGCATTTTGAAGGTAGCCACCGTATCCCAGTATCTGTGGAAACGCAAGCATACCCATGACCCCAAACGATAAGCTCATGAGGGCCTTCCCGCTGGTTAGTGAGTAAATTCCACACCCAGACCTTTGCCCGGGGCAGTTGTTTCTCGCCTGCAGACTGCAATGTGAGAAAATGATTC
>NW_008236059.1:0-849 GCF_000691975.1 Corvus brachyrhynchos
TCCATTAAACTTCCTGCTAACTGGAAATTTCTTCTAAGATGCATAGATAATATATGGTTTATTACTTACACATACAGGCAAAAGGAAAAAAACAAGTTTCACCACATTCTCATAAACCTCTGGAAATAAAGTCCTATAAACTTAACTGCCTTTCTCAATTTGAGAAATTGCTACTGCTGTAACATTACCTGTACTGGACCTTGTCAATTGGATGCTTTTGCCCAGACTCTTTGCTCCATATATGTCATTTACACCACAGAAAACAAGACAGAATCCTATCCAAGCAAAAATTCAGTGGGAATGGAGAATGACTTACTCGGCAACACCTGCTTCTCTCTGTGCAACATGCACTACAGCTTTCTTTCGGTCTGATCAAACACTTCTTATGGTAAAGATCATCATCATCCTATAATCTGGACTACGGACTGACTTCCTGGCCCAACGTGCCTCATCGCCGCCAACCTGATCCATTATCTGGATACTGACTGAGCCTGACCGTACCCTCTGCAACCACCACCTCCCTGGGCAACCTGTGCCAACGCCTGACCACCCCAACAGCAAAAAAAAAAAATTTTAATATGCAATCCGAATCCCCACTGTCCCATTTGAAGGCCACTCCCTCTAGTAGCCCGTAGGCTTCTTTTCAGAAGCGATGTGAGGGGAAGGCGGCTCGCCGCTCCCCTTTGCCCACACAGCTGGCTCCCAGGCCCGATCCCACCCACGGCAAGGAAGGAACGCACTCACCCACACGCCCGGGGCCACTCCTTCACCGGGGCTCTGTCAGTCCCCCGCCGGGGCTCGGTCACTCCCTCGCCGGGGGTTACTCCCCCAGGATAGCCCGCTCCCCGC
>NW_008236059.1:5184-5796 GCF_000691975.1 Corvus brachyrhynchos
CCCAAGACAGGAAAGAAGTATCATAAGAGAAAAAGGACACAAGAATTGGGATGGGGAGGTCCATTTGTTCCCTTTAAGGGAAGTTCCAATGGGAGCTGAGTGAACAAGATTTGTAAACATCCCCCTCACTTCTTCAGAGGTTAGAAATTTTAAAAAGGAGGTCAGAGGATTATTAGACAATCCTGTGGGTAGAGCTGAACAATTAGATCAATGTTTAGGCCCAAACATTTTCACCTGGGAAGAGATGCAAGCAATAATGAAAATACTATTTTCTCAAGAGGAACAAGAAATTATTAGAGTCGCAGGTATGAGAATTTGGAAAGAGAAAACCAGCAGGGACTGCCAGGAGGCCAGAAGATGCCATTGACACTTCCTGCTTGGAATCACAATGAAGAGGCTGGGCGAAGGAATATGAATGATTACCGTAATCTAATAATCAAAGGAATAAAAGAGGCAGCACCTCAAAGGCAGAATTTAAAAATGGCTTTTGAAGGGCAACAGGCAGAGGAAGAGTCTCCAACTGAATGGTTAGAGAGACTTAGGAGAAATATGGAACAATTTTCTGGGATAGGTCCCGAGACAGTAGCTGGGCAGGCTTTATTAAGAGTCAAT
>NW_008236060.1:0-488 GCF_000691975.1 Corvus brachyrhynchos
CATCTGCTCTCCTGTTCCCTTCGGCAATGGGACCAGAGAGGTCGGTGTGTGACCTCACATGCATAATGTAGTAAGGTTGTTTTCTGTGGGAGATTAAATGAATTAATTTAGAAACCAGCTGGTATAATTTTTGGTTGGAGACCTCTTTGAGAAAAGCATGTTCAGCCCTCATAGCTATGCCAGCAACATAAGCTGAATCTGTGACCAAATTAAAAGGTTCGTCTTTGAATTTCTCAAAAGCTCTGACAACGGCTGCTAACTCAGCAATCTGTGGTGATCCCTCTACTATTTGGATATCAGACTCCCATTCTTGAGTCTTGGGATGCCTCCAAGTCATGACAGACCGATGGGATGAACCAGATCCATTTGTAAAGACGGTCAGAGCTTTGAGAGGTTTTCTACTTTGGATTAATTTTGGGATAAATTTAAAGGCTGCATCACAATAGAAAAGTCTATGTTTTGGCATGTGGATGGAAATTTGGCCTGTG
>NW_008236060.1:5137-5475 GCF_000691975.1 Corvus brachyrhynchos
CCCCCCTCTGGGGGCTGCCCCCGGCCTGCCGCTGTCTCTGCGGGTGACAAAGTCGTAGAGGCTGCTTCGCTGTCAGACGATGATCCGCTGTCCGGCAGAGGGGGGTGGTGTGCCACTGCTTTCGGCCGGGCATTAGGACCGCTCGTTTCTCCTCTGCTCGCCTGTGCCCCGCCCCCCGGGTTGGGACCCTGCACTTCTGCCTTTGCAGCTATTTCTCCCTCAGACGTCGGAGGGGTAACTTCCTTCCCCGCGGCGTCCAGCAACTCCTGCAGGGAACGCACGGATGCTGCTGTTCCCTTAATCGGTCTGCCTGCAGTCAGCCCGAAGAATCGTGCAAC
>NW_008236060.1:5641-5926 GCF_000691975.1 Corvus brachyrhynchos
CTTTCGCTTCTTTCCCTTCTTTCCCCCCCTCAATCGTGGACAGCCACAGTTTGTTCCCAAATTCCCACCACGCTTCGGTAGAAAACAAAAACGAAGTGTATTTCAAAAATCCATGTTCCCAGGCCCACGTAACGAGGGCATTAAGATCACGATCCTTTATAGTCTCGCATCTCTTAGAGAGAATACTGGCTAGGAGCCGAGTCCCTGCCTTGTACTCCATAGTTTCTTACCTGTGGGTGCTCGCTCAGATGTGCGAGCTCCGGTCTCCGGCGTCACTCCGCTTTG
>NW_008236061.1:0-676 GCF_000691975.1 Corvus brachyrhynchos
ATCGGTATTGATTGGGATTGATCGGGATTGAATATTGATCGGGATTGAATATTGATCGGGATTGGATATTGATCAAGCAGCCAGCGCGCTCCAGGGCCTACTGATCGGTATTGATCATTGATGGGTATTGGATATTGATCGGGATTGGATATTGATCAGGCGGCCAGCGCGCTCCAGGGCCTATTGATCGGTATTGATCGGGGGGCCTATTGATCGGTATTGATCGGGATTGATCATTGATCGGTATTGGATATTGATCGGAATTGGATATTGATCAGGCGGCCAGCACGCTCCAGGGCCTATTGATCGGGATTGATCATTGATCGATATTGATCGGGATTGGATATCGATCAGTATTGGATATTGATTGGGCGGCCAGCGCGCTCCAGGGCCTATTGATCGGTATTGGGTATTGATCGGGATTGGATCTTGATCAGTATTGGATATTGATCGGCCACCCGGCGCGCTCCAGGGCCTATTGATCAGTATTGATCATTGATTGGTATTGATCGGGATTGATCAAGCGGCCAGCGTGCTCCAGGGCCTATTGATCGGTATTGGGTATTGATCGGTATTGATCGGGATTGGATATTGATCGGGCGGCCAGCGCACTCCAGGGCCTATTGATCGGGATTGATCGGGATTGGACATTGATCGGGGTTGGATATTGATCAAG
>NW_008236061.1:706-1122 GCF_000691975.1 Corvus brachyrhynchos
TCCAGGGCCTATTGATCGGGATTGATCGGGATTGGACATTGATCGGGATTGGATATTGATCAAGCAGCCAGCGCGCTCCAGGGCCTACTGATCGGTATTGATCATTGATCGGTATTGGATATTGATCGGGATTGGATATTGATCAGGCGGCCAGCGCGTTCCAGGGCCTATTGATCGGGATTGATCGGTATTGATCGGGATTGATCGGTATTGATCGGGCGGCCAGCGTGCTCCAGGGCCTGCGGGTATTGATCGGTATTGGATATTGATCGGTATTGGGGATTGATTGGTATTGGATATTGATCGGTATTGGATATTGATCGATCAGGATGGGATATCAATTGATTACGGATATCGAATTCCCCCCAAAACCCCCTGAATTTTCCCCCAAAACCCCCCTAAATCCCCTGAGTTCC
>NW_008236061.1:2040-6007 GCF_000691975.1 Corvus brachyrhynchos
GCGTTTTTTTCCTTTTTGGGAGAATTTATCGTCTTTTTGGGGTCATTTTCCCCTTTTTGGGGGAATTTATTGCTTTTTTGGGGGCGTTTTTCTCCCCTTTTTGGGGGCATTTCTCGCTTTTTTGGGGTCGTTCTCCCTTTTTGGAGGAATTTATTGCCTTTTTGGGCGCATTTTTCCCTTTTTTGGGGGAATTTCTCGCCTTTTTGGGGAATTTATTGTTTTTTGGGGGCATTTTTCTCCTTTTTGGGGGAATTTCTCACTTTTTTAGGGGCATTTTTCTCCTTTTTGGGGGAATTTCTCGTCTTTTTGGGGGCATTTTTCTCCTTTTTGGGGGAATTTCTCGCCTTTTTGGGGGGTGTTTTTCTCCCCTTTTTGGGCGCATTTTTCCCCTTTTTGGGGTCGTTCTCCCCTTTTTGGGGAATTTATCGCTTTTTTAAGGTCATTTTTCTCCTTTTTGGGGGAATTCATCGCTTTTTGGGGGGCGTTTTTCTCCCCTTTTTGGGGGAATTTCTCGCTTTTTTGGGGTCGTTCTCCTCTTTTTTGGGGGAATTTATCGCTTTTTTAGGGGTCATTTTTCTCCTTTTTGGGGGAATTTCTTGCCTTTTTGGGGGAATTTCTTGCTTTTTTAGGGTCGTTCTCCCTTTTTTGGGGGAATTTCTCACCTTTTTAGGGTTGTTCTCCCCTTTTTGGGGTCATTTTCCCCTTTTTGGGGGCATTTTTCTTCTTTTTGGGGGAATTTCTCGCTTTTTTGGGGTCGTTCTCCTCTTTTTGGGGGAATTTATTGCCTTTTTGGGGGCATTTTTCTCCTTTTTGGGGGCGTTCTCCCCTTTTTGGGGGAATTTCTCGCTTTTTTGGGGTCACTTTTCTCCTTTTTTGGGGAATTTTTCTCCTTTTGGGGGGCATTCTCCTCTTTTGGGGGGAATTTCTCACTTTTTTGGGGGCATTTTTCTCCTTTTTCAGGGGCATTTCTCACCTTTCTAGGGTCGTTCTTCCCTTTTTGGGGGAATTTCTCGCCTTTTTGGGGTCGTTCTCTTTTTGGGGAATTTCTCGCTTTTTTGGGGTCACTTTTCTCCTTTTTTGGGCAATTTCTCACCTTTTTAGGGTCGTTCTCCCCTTTTTGGGGGAATTTCTTACCTTTTTGGGGGCATTTTTCTTCTTTTTGGGGGCATTTTTCTCCTTTTTGGGGGCCTTCTCCTCTTTTTGGGGGAATTTCTCGCTTTTTTGGGGGCATTCTCTCCTTTTTGGGGGGATTTCTCACCTTTTTGGGGTCATTTATTGCTTTTTTAAGGTCATTTTTCTCCTTTTCAGGGGCGTTCTCTTTTTGGGGGCATTTATCTTTTTTTGGGGGGCATTTTTCTCCTTTTTAGGGGAATTTCTCGCCTTTTGGGGGGAATGTCTCGCCTTTTTGGGGTCGTTCTCCTCTATTTTGGGGAATTTCTCGCTTTTTTGGGGTCATTCTCCCCCATTTTGTGGTCATTCCCTCCCACTTCGGGGGCATTTCTCCCCTTTTTGGGGGCATTTTTCTCCTTTTTGGGGTCGTTCTCCCCTTTTTGAGAGCATATCTCTCTTATTTGGGGTCACTTTTTTCCTTTTTAGGGTCGTTCTCCTCCATTTTGGGGTCATTCTCCGTTTTGGAGTCATTCCCTCTCATTTTGGGGGCATTTATCTCCTTTTTGGGGTCATTTCCCCCATTTTGGGGTCATTTCCCCTATTCTGGGGTCATTTCCTCTCATTTTGGGGTCATTTCTCTCCTTTTTGGGGTCATTTCCCAATTTTGTTGTTATTCCCTCCCATTTTGGGAGCATTTCTCTCTTTTTTGGGATCATTTCTCCCCTTTTTGGGGTCATTCCCCCCATTTTGGGGTCATTTCTCCCCATTTTGGGGTCGTTCCCCCCTTTTAGGGCTGGTTCCCCCCCCATTTTGGGGTCATTCTCCCCTTTTGGGGCCATTTCTCTCCTTTTTGGGGTCATTCCCCCCATTTTGGGGTCATTTCTCTCTTTTTTGGGATCGTTCCCCCCTTTTAGGGCTGGTTCCCCCCCCATTTTGGGGTCATTCTCCCCTTTTGGGGCCATTTCTCTCCTTTTTGGGGTCATTCCCCCCATTTTGGGGTCATTTCTCCCCATTTTGGGGTCGTTCCCCCCTTTTAGGGCTGGTTCCCCCCCCATTTTGGGGTCATTCTCCCCTTTTGGGGCCATTTCTCTCCTTTTTGGGGTCATTCCCCCCATTTTGGGGTCATTTCTCCCCATTTTGGGGTCGTTCCCCCCTTTTAGGGCTGGTTCCCCCCCCATTTTGGGGTCATTCTCCCCTTTTGGGGCCATTTCTCTCCTTTTTGGGGTCATTCCCCCCATTTTGGGGTCATTTCTCCCCATTTTGGGGTCGTTCCCCCCTTTTAGGGCTGGTTCCCCCCCCATTTTGGGGTCATTCTCCCCTTTTGGGGCCATTTCTCTCCTTTTTGGGGTCATTCCCCCCATTTTGGGGTCATTTCTCCCCATTTTGGGGTCGTTCCCCCCTTTTAGGGCTGGTTCCCCCCCCATTTTGGGGTCATTCTCCCCTTTTGGGGCCATTTCTCTCCTTTTTGGGGTCATTCCCCCCATTTTGGGGTCATTTCTCCCCATTTTGGGGTCGTTCCCCCCTTTTAGGGCTGGTTCCCCCCCCATTTTGGGGTCATTCTCCCCTTTTGGGGCCATTTCTCTCCTTTTTGGGGTCATTCCCCCCATTTTGGGGTCATTTCTCCCCATTTTGGGGTCGTTCCCCCCTTTTAGGGCTGGTTCCCCCCCCATTTTGGGGTCATTCTCCCCTTTTGGGGCCATTTCTCTCCTTTTTGGGGTCATTCCCCCCATTTTGGGGTCATTTCTCCCCATTTTGGGGTCGTTCCCCCCTTTTAGGGCTGGTTCCCCCCCCATTTTGGGGTCATTCTCCCCTTTTGGGGCCATTTCTCTCCTTTTTGGGGTCATTCCCCCCATTTTGGGGTCATTTCTCCCCATTTTGGGGTCGTTCCCCCCTTTTAGGGCTGGTTCCCCCCCCATTTTGGGGTCATTCTCCCCTTTTGGGGCCATTTCTCTCCTTTTTGGGGTCATTCCCCCCATTTTGGGGTCATTTCTCCCCATTTTGGGGTCGTTCCCCCCTTTTAGGGCTGGTTCCCCCCCCATTTTGGGGTCATTCTCCCCTTTTGGGGCCATTTCTCTCCTTTTTGGGGTCATTCCCCCCATTTTGGGGTCATTTCTCCCCATTTTGGGGTCGTTCCCCCCTTTTAGGGCTGGTTCCCCCCCCATTTTGGGGTCATTCTCCCCTTTTGGGGCCATTTCTCTCCTTTTTGGGGTCATTCCCCCCATTTTGGGGTCATTTCTCCCCATTTTGGGGTCGTTCCCCCCTTTTAGGGCTGGTTCCCCCCCCATTTTGGGGTCATTCTCCCCTTTTGGGGCCATTTCTCTCCTTTTTGGGGTCATTCCCCCCATTTTGGGGTCATTTCTCCCCATTTTGGGGTCGTTCCCCCCTTTTAGGGCTGGTTCCCCCCCCATTTTGGGGTCATTCTCCCCTTTTGGGGCCATTTCTCTCCTTTTTGGGGTCATTCCCCCCATTTTGGGGTCATTTCTCCCCATTTTGGGGTCGTTCCCCCCTTTTAGGGCTGGTTCCCCCCCCCTGCTCTGCTCGTCCTCCTCCAGGGCTGGGGGGGGTCCTGGTTGCTCTGGGGGGGCAAATTTGGGTCAGGGGCACCCCAAAATCCCCAAAAACCACCCCAAAAATCCCCATAACCCCTCCTAAACCCCTCTGGCACCCCAAAAAAAGCCCCCCTTGAGCTCCTGCTCTGCCTCATCCTTTTCCAGAAATTGAGAGAGGGGGGGTCCTGGTTGCTCTGGGGGGGCAAATTTGGGTCAGGGGCACCCCAAAATCCCCAAAAACCTCTCAAAAATCCCCAAAACCTCCCCAACACCACCCCAAAATCCCTTAAACCCCCCCCTCGTGAGCT
>NW_008236061.1:8192-8535 GCF_000691975.1 Corvus brachyrhynchos
CAAAAACCGCCCCGAACCGGCCCAGGAATGAAGAGGGAAAGCACCGAAAATGGGCAAAGCAGCCCAAAAATGAGCCCAAATTGCCATCAATCACCCCCAACACTGAAGGTGAGCCCTAAAATCCTCTGAATTCCCCTCAAAATGCCCCAAAATCCCCCCCAAATCTGCCCCAATGACCCCAAAATCCTCCCAAATCCCCCCCAGCGACCCCAAAATCCCCCCAAATCCCCCCAAATCCACCTCAAAATCCACCCCAAATCTGCCCCAAAATCATCCCCAAAATTCCCCAAATTCCCCGAATTCCCAAATCCACCCCAAAATAGAAAAAAATCCCCCAAAAATC
>NW_008236061.1:19559-23043 GCF_000691975.1 Corvus brachyrhynchos
GCACGGACGCAGAGACACAGGGACAGACGGACACACGGACACACGGACACACAGACACGGACACAGGGACACAGGGACAGACGGACACACGGACAGCGAGGGGACACACGGACAGATGGACACGGGGACAGTGAGGGGACACCCAGCGCCCCGAGTGCCTCGGGGACAGCACCAGGTACCCCTGTGTCCCCCAGTATATCCCAGTATCTCCCAGTATATCCCAGTATCCCCAGTATGACTGACCCCTGTCCTTGAGGGTCAGCACCAGGCTCTGGCCCAGTCCCTCCCAGTCCCTCCCAGTATATCCCAGTATCCCCAGTATGACTGACCCCTGTCCTTGAGGGTCAGCACGAGGCTCTGGCCCTCGGGGATCGAGGCCGGGTCGTGCTCCACCGTCAGCCCCTGCAGGTCCCGGGCGCTGTAACGCTCCTGGGGGGGAATTTGGGCTCATTTCCGCTGATTTTGGGACATTTCGGGTCATTTGGGAAAATTTTGGGGCAATTTTGGGAGGTTTAGGGTCAATTTTGGGGAAAGATTTGGGACGTTTTGGGCTCATTTTGGGTGATTTGGGGTAATTTTGGGTCATTTTGGCCTCATTTTGGGTGATTTGAGTCAATTTTGGGAAAATTTTGGGACACTTTGAGCCAATTTTGGGACATTTCGGGTCGTTTCGGGTGGTTTGGGGTCTTCTGGGAAAATTTTGGGCAATTTTGGGAGGTTTAGGGTCAATTTTGGGGAAAGATTTGGGACGTTTTGGGCTCATTTTGGGTGATTTGGGGCAATTTTGGGTCATTTTTGGGTCGATTTTGGGTGATTTGAGTCAACTTTGGGAAAATTTTGGGACACTTTGAGCCAATTTTGGGACATTTCGGGTGATTCTGGGTGATTTGGGTCAATTTTGGGTCAATTTTGGGAAAACGTTGGGACATTTTGGGTCAATTTTAGGTAATTTTGGGATGTTTGGGGTCAATTTCGGGTCAACTTTGGGACGTTTTGGGTCAATTTTGGGTGATTTGGGTCAATTTGGGTGTTTTAGGTCAATTTTGGGTCAGTTTGGGCCAATTTTGGGTGATCTGGTCAATTTTGGGTTAATTTTGGGTCAACTTTCACCAATTTTGGTACATTTTGGGCCAAATTTGGCCAATTTGGGGTGAATTTTCGCCAATTTTGGTCCATTTTGGCCAAATTTGGGGTGAATTTTTGCCAATTTTGGTCCATTTTGGTCAAATTTGGTCAACTTCAGGTCACTTAGAGCCAATTCTGGGCCAACTTTGACCGATTTTGGGTGAATTTTGGCCAATTTTAGTCCATTTCGGGGTGAATTTTCACCAATTTCAGTCCATTCTGGACCAATTTGGGGTGAATTTTCACCGATTTTGGTCCATTTTGGGATGAGTTTTTACCAATTTCAGTCCATTTTGGGCCAATTTAGGGTGAATTTTCCCCAATTTCGGTCCATTTTGGGGTGAATTTTCCCCAATTTCAGTCCATTTTGGGGCGAATTTTCGCCAATTTCAGTCCATTCTGGACCAATTTGGGGTGAATTTTCACCAATTTTGGTCCATTTTGGGATGAGTTTTTACCAATTTCAGTCCATTTTGGGCCAATTTAGGGTGAATTTTCCCCAATTTCGGTCCATTCTGGGGTGAATTTTCGCCAATTTCAGTCCATTCTGGACCAATTTGGGGTGAATTTTCACCAATTTTGGTCCATTTTGGGGTGAATTTTCGCCAATTTCAGTCCATTCTGGACCAATTTGGGGTGAATTTTTGCCAATTTTGGTCCATTTGGGGGCCAATTTTCGCCAATTTTGGTCCATTTTGGTCCAATTTGGGGTGAATTTTCGCCAATTTCGGTCCATTTTGGGGTGAATTTTCACCAATTTCGGTCCATTTTGGGGTGAATTTTCACCAATTTTGGTCCAATTTGGGGCGAATTTTTCCCCAATTTTGGTCCCTTTCGGGGTGAATTTTCACCAATTTTGGTCCCTTTTGGGGTGAATTTTCACCAATTTTGGTCCCTTTTGGGGTGAATTTTCCCCAATTTTGGTCCATTTTGGGGGTGAATTTTCACCAATTTCGGTCCATTCTGGACCAATTTGGGGTGAATTTTCGCCAATTTCGGGCCATTTTGGGCCGAATTCGGCCACTTTTGGTCGAGGCCTCCCTCACCCGCCGGCGCCGCTGGAACTCCTCCTCCACCAAGGGGCTGACCCCGAACTCCTGGTCCATCTCCTCCAGCAGCTTGGCCTGCAAATCCCCCCAGTTACACCAGTTTGGGGGGCACTGGGAGGACTGGGACCCCCCCAGGGACCCCCCCGGCCCCGCTCCCAAAAAACCCCGGGAGCTGGGAATTCCTCAGGGGGGCAAAACGAGCTGAAAAACCCCGATTTTGGTTAAAAAAGGGGCTGAAATAAAAACGGGTGCTCCCAAATCGGGGGTTTTTGGCAGGAATTTTTGGGGGGGATGCTCCTAAAAATCAATTTTGGTCTTGGGAGAGTTCAAATTCTCTAAATTTCAGGTGGAATCGGGGTTTGAGGAGCAAAATTCGTCGTTTTGGTGTAAAACAGGAAAAAATTCGTGCAAAAATAAGGAGGTTAAGGCCTCAAAGCGTCGTTTTTTAGGAAAATCCCCACAAAAAATCCCTAGAAATCACACTGCCGCTCAAAATCCCCAAAATTCAGGACAAAACAAGAATTTTCACCTCAAAATCCCTCATTTTAACCCAAAACACCCTTCCAAAAAAACAAATCGCAACCCCCAAACCTTCAATTTTTAAGGAATTTCCCACCAAAACCCTCCAAATCCACCCCAAACTTTCCGGCACCTTTCCCACCAAAAAAACCCTTCACCACCCCAAACTTTCCGGCACCGCCACAAATTCCCAAAATCCGAAGCAAAACCAGAATTTCAAGTGGGAAAAATCCCCAAAATCCCCTAAAAAAAATCAAAATCCCGATGGGAAAAACCCCCAAAAAATCCGAATTACGGCTGAAAAATCCCCAAAAATGGGTAAAAAAGCGCTGGGTTTGGAGTGGAATCGGGGGGGGGTTGGGGCTGGTTGGGGTTTCCTGGGATTTGGGGCTTTTCCTGGGATTTTGGGGGTCCTTTCCCACCCTTTTTTCCGCCAGTTCCTTCTCCCTCTGCAGCGCTCGGCTGCGCTCGATCCAGGCGGCCGCGTCGTCCAGCCAGGGCTCCTCCTCCCCCAGCGTCTTCACCTTCCTGTTTTGGGGTGAAAAAAGGACATTTTGGGATTCCTTAAATCACTTTTGAACCACCCTAAATCCTTCCTGAGCCTTTGTTTCCCAGAAAATCCCGAATTCTCTCCTGGATTTTTGGGTTTTTCCCCCGAAATCTTTGGCGGTCTCTCAAAAATTTCTTCTAGAGCTCCAAGTCAGCCCCAAAAAACCTCAAATCGTCCCAAAAAACCTCAAATCGCCCCAAAAATAACCTCAGAACTGCCCCCCAAAATCTTCCCTGGGGCT
>NW_008236061.1:27091-30739 GCF_000691975.1 Corvus brachyrhynchos
GGGGGGGATTTTGGTCAGCACGAGGGGGGTTTGGGGTCCCTTTGAGAACATCGGGGTGTCCAGGGGGTTCTTTGAATGTGCGGGGGTGCCCTGAGCCCTCTCCAAGGGGGGTTGTTCAAGGGGGGCTCTGTAAAGGCCTTGGGGGACCCGCGAGGCCTAAAAGATACTGGGGGGTCCTGGGGTCCCTCTGAGGGTTTTGGGGTCCCTGGGGAAGTCGTTCGATGCTCAAGAAAGGCTTGAACGCTGTCGGCCTCTAAGAACATTTTAGCGTGGCCGGAGGGGGGTCCTCATAAAGATATTTGGGGGGATCTTGGGGCGCGGCGAGCACTCGGGGCGTTCCTTAAAAATCCTGCGGCACCCAGCGCAAAGTTGGGGTGCAAAGTCCCTTTAAAGCTGCTTAGGAGCAGAAAATTGGGGGTAAAGTTCAATACCAACCCCCCCCCATTCAGCCAAAATTGGCCCAAAATGGAACCAAAATTAGCGAAAATTCACCCCAAATTGGTCAAAGTTGGCCCAGAATTGGCTTTAATTGACCCAAATTTGACCAAAATGGATAAAAATTGGCGAAAATTGACCCAAAATGGACCAAAATTGGCGAAAATTCACCCCACCTTGGTCAAAGCTGACCCAGAATTGGCTCTACTTGACCCAAAGTTCACCAAATTTGACCAAAATGGACCAAAATTGGCGAAAATTGACCCAAAAATCACCCAAAATTGGCCCAAAATGGACCAAAATTGAGCCAAAGTTGGCCCAGAATTGCCCCAAATCACCCAGAATTACCCAAATCACCCAAAGTTGGCCCAAAATTGACCCAAAATGACCCAACTCACCCAAAATTGCCCCAAAATCTCCCAAAGTTGGTCCAAAATTGACCCAAAATTCAGCCAAATGACCTAAATCACCCCAAAATCACCCACAACCCATCTTGGGGTGCCCTGAGGGGGTTCCTGACCATTTTGGGCCCCCCTTCCCCTCAGATGGAGCCCGATTCTCCTCCCCGCAAGCAGGAGCTGTCGGTGCTCAAAATGAGCCCCAAAATGACCCAAATCACCCAAAATGACCCAAATCGACCCAAATCACCCAAAATCTCTCACAACCCATCTTGGGGTGCCCTGAGGGGATCCCTGACCATTCTGGGCCCCCTTTCCCCTCAGATGGAGCCCGATTCCCCCTCAGATGGCGCCCGATTCTCCCCCCCCCACGAGCTGGAGCTGTTGGTGCTCAAAATGAGCCCCAAAATGACCCAAATCACCCAAAATTGCCCCAAAATGACCCAAATCACCCAAAATCGCCCCAAAATTAATCCAAATTGACCCAAAATCACCCACAACCCATCTTGGGTTGCCCTGAGGGGATCCCTGACCATTTTGGGCCCCCCTTCCCCTCAGATGGAGCCCGATTCTCCCCCCCGCGAGCTGGAGCTGTCGGCGCTCAAAATGAGCCCCAAAATGACCCAAATCACCCAAAATCGCCCCAAAATTAATCCAAATTGACCCAAAATCACCCACAACCCATCTTGGGTTGCCCTGAGGGGATCCCTGACCATTTTGGGCCCCCCTTCCCCTCAGATGGAGCCCGATTCTCCCCCCCGCGAGCTGGAGCTGTCGGCGCTCAAAATGAGCCCCAAAATGACCCAAATCACCCAAAATCGCCCCAAAATTAATCCAAATTGACCCAAAATCACCCACAACCCATCTTGGGTTGCCCTGAGGGGATCCCTGACCATTTTGGGCCCCCCTTCCCCTCAGATGGAGCCCGATTCTCCCCCCCGCGAGCTGGAGCTGTCGGCGCTCAAAATGAGCCCCAAAATGACCCAAATCACCCAAAATCGCCCCAAAATTAATCCAAATTGACCCAAAATCACCCACAACCCATCTTGGGTTGCCCTGAGGGGATCCCTGACCATTTTGGGCCCCCCTTCCCCTCAGATGGAGCCCGATTCTCCCCCCCGCGAGCTGGAGCTGTCGGCGCTCAAAATGAGCCCCAAAATGACCCAAATCACCCAAAATCGCCCCAAAATTAATCCAAATTGACCCAAAATCACCCACAACCCATCTTGGGTTGCCCTGAGGGGATCCCTGACCATTTTGGGCCCCCCTTCCCCTCAGATGGAGCCCGATTCTCCCCCCCGCGAGCTGGAGCTGTCGGCGCTCAAAATGAGCCCCAAAATGACCCAAATCACCCAAAATCGCCCCAAAATTAATCCAAATTGACCCAAAATCACCCACAACCCATCTTGGGTTGCCCTGAGGGGATCCCTGACCATTTTGGGCCCCCCTTCCCCTCAGATGGAGCCCGATTCTCCCCCCCGCGAGCTGGAGCTGTCGGCGCTCAAAATGAGCCCCAAAATGACCCAAATCACCCAAAATCGCCCCAAAATTAATCCAAATTGACCCAAAATCACCCACAACCCATCTTGGGTTGCCCTGAGGGGATCCCTGACCATTTTGGGCCCCCCTTCCCCTCAGATGGAGCCCGATTCTCCCCCCCGCGAGCTGGAGCTGTCGGCGCTCAAAATGAGCCCCAAAATGACCCAAATCACCCAAAATCGCCCCAAAATTAATCCAAATTGACCCAAAATCACCCACAACCCATCTTGGGTTGCCCTGAGGGGATCCCTGACCATTTTGGGCCCCCCTTCCCCTCAGATGGAGCCCGATTCTCCCCCCCGCGAGCTGGAGCTGTCGGCGCTCAAAATGAGCCCCAAAATGACCCAAATCACCCAAAATCGCCCCAAAATTAATCCAAATTGACCCAAAATCACCCACAACCCATCTTGGGTTGCCCTGAGGGGATCCCTGACCATTTTGGGCCCCCCTTCCCCTCAGATGGAGCCCGATTCTCCCCCCCGCGAGCTGGAGCTGTCGGCGCTCAAAATGAGCCCCAAAATGACCCAAATCACCCAAAATTGCCCCAAAATGACCCAAATCACCCAAAATCGCCCCAAAATTAATCCAAATTGACCCAAAATCACCCACAACCCATCTTGGGTTGCCCTGAGGGGATCCCTGACCATTTTGGGCCCCCCTTCCCCTCAGATGGAGCCCGATTCTCCCCCCCGCGAGCTGGAGCTGTCGGCGCTCAAAATGAGCCCCAAAATGACCCAAAATTAACCCAAATTGACCCCAAAATGTCCCAAAATGGCCCACAACCCATCTTGGGGTGCCCTGAGGGGATCCCTGACCATTTTTGCCCCCCCTTCCCCTCAGATGGAGCCCGATTCTCCCCCCCGCGAGCTGGAGCTGTCGGTGCTCAAAATGAGCCCCAAAAATGACCCAAAATCGCCCCAAATACCCCAAATCACCCCAAATTGACCCCAAAATTGACCCAAATCTCCCCAAATTTGACCCAAATCACGCACAACCCATCTTGGGGTACCCTGAGGGGATCTCTGACCGTTCCAGGCCCCCCTTCCCCTCAGATGGAGCCCGATTCTCCCCCCCGCGAGCTGGAGCTGTCGGCGCTCAAAATGAGCCCCAAAATCACCCCAAATTGACCCAAATCACCCCAAAATGACTCACAACCCGTCTTGGGATGCCCTGAGGGGATCTCTGACCGTTCCAGGCCCCCTTTCCCCTCAGATGGAGCCCAATTCTCCCCCCCGCGAGCTGGAGCTGTCGGCGCTCAAAATGAGCCCCAAAATGA
>NW_008236061.1:36484-36742 GCF_000691975.1 Corvus brachyrhynchos
CTTTCTGGGGCCCCCCCCTCCCCATTTTTGGGTGCTGATGGGGGGTTCCCCTGACTCCCCCTCCCCATTTGTGGGGTCTCCCCTGACTCCCCCTCCCCATTTTTGGGGTGCTGGGGGGGTTCCTTTGACTCTCCCCTCCCCATTTTTGGGGGCTCCCCTGACTCTCGCCTCCCCATTTTTGGGGTCTCCCCCGACTCCCCCCTCCCCATTTTTGGGGGCTCCCCTCTCCCCATTTTTGGGGTGCTGATGGGGGGTTCC
>NW_008236062.1:0-461 GCF_000691975.1 Corvus brachyrhynchos
CTCTGTGGTGAGTCCCAACCAGGGTCTTATATAGGCTAGTGACCCACAGAGCTGTTGCATTTCTTCGAATGTTTTTGGATTGTTATTAACAGTGATGGGTGTTGGGGTGATAGAAGTCTCTGTGATTTTGAGTCCGAGGTATTTCCAAGGGCTTGTTCTCTGCATTTTTTCTGGTTGTAATTCAAAGCCCCTGACCTCTAGGGCCTCGATCACCATGTTAATTGTCTGCTCAAGGTATTGGTTATTGGCAGCGCATATCAGCACATCATCCGTGTAATGTAGGATGATGGATTTCTCTGCTTTGGCACGGATGGGAGATGGAATTTTGGCAATATACTCTTGACAGAGACTTGGTGAATTTTTCATTCCTTGGGGGAGCACGAGCCATTGGTAACGTTTCATGGGGGCTTCACGATTAATAGAGGGCACTGAAAATGCAAATCGAGGGGCATCTGCAGGGT
>NW_008236063.1:0-539 GCF_000691975.1 Corvus brachyrhynchos
CTAGAAGACAGGATTTGTAAGTTTAAAATCTGGGCTCCTCTTTTCACGTGCATCTCTGTTTTCTAAGTCGTTTTTGGGTTTTTTGGTGTTTTTTCCTTTTTTCTGCTGAGGCAGGCACGGAGCTCAAAAAATGGGAAACAGGCAAGCTAAATCCTGCCTTTTCCAACCTGAGAGAGACTTATACTCCCTTCTCCTAAATCCCCTCCTTGAAACTGACTTTAAATTCTCTAAGGGTGTTCTTTCTAAGAAAAATCTTAAATCTTTCACTTTTTGGATATCTCGAAATTTTCCTGATGTCAGCAGAGATTTTATCCTTTCTGATCCATTCTGGGACAAAGTGGGAAAGAAGCTCTATTCTTTTCAAGCTTCGGGAGACCTTTCTGTCTCTCGGTTTATCCCTTTATTTCATATAATAGTTAAATCAATACGAAATATGTGTTGCGTTGCAAGCAACCCCCAGTCAAACCAGCCCCCGCTTGCCCCTCCCCTCCTGTTATAAACATATGTTATAGTATTGGCTTCTCGCAAAGTATTAAGGT
>NW_008236064.1:0-342 GCF_000691975.1 Corvus brachyrhynchos
GAGTGGAGAAAAGGGATTGGAAAGTTCCTGGGATGGGCTCCGAATTCCCGTCCAAGGCAGGGTACTGAGGAAACATGGGTGAGCCAGGAGGACGATAGCTCTCCTGTGCTGAAAAGCAGTCTGCTCTAGCAGTGTTTTCCAGCGTAGGGGAAGAGGGGTCTGGGACACAGGGGTTGGAAGAGGGTATAAGGGAATTAACAGGGGGGTTTTGCAGTGGCTTTTCATGTACTGCCTTTTTCTCCGGCAAAGTATAACTTAGGAGAGGAAAGAATTTTGAAACTCTTTCGTCTCCTGCACGCCTAAGAGAGGAGAGTTTTCTCCCCACCTTATCCCAAAATTCAG
>NW_008236064.1:2303-2652 GCF_000691975.1 Corvus brachyrhynchos
CTCCTCCCCCTCCTTCTTCACTGACCTTGGTGCCTGCATGTTGAACTCCTCTCACATATTCTCACTCCGCTCTTCTCTGGTTGCAACTAAAACTGCCCAAAATTTTTTTGTTTTGATTTCTTCTTAAATATGTTGCCACAGCGGTGTTACCACCATTTCTAATTGGCCCAGCCTTGCCAGCGGCATGTCCATCTTTGGAGCCACCAGGTATTGGCTCTGCCAGACATGGAAGAAGCTTCTAGCAGCTTCTCACAGAAGCCACTCCTGTCACCCGCCCACTACCAAAACCAGGCTGTGAAAACCAATACAAACAAATAAGGAGAGACAAATGTGAGAAGATATAAGTGAA
>NW_008236065.1:0-1286 GCF_000691975.1 Corvus brachyrhynchos
TTTTGGGAGAGGGTTAACAAAAGATGCATGTTCCCTAATGGACAGGTGTGGTTTAGTTTCAGTAGAAGCTTCATCAAAATGATTATTGGATAGATCACTTCATAGAGACTACAGCTCTATTTTCTATGGATTTGGATAGGAATTACTGCCATGGCAGGGTGTGGACTTTGGGTAAAGACGGTGATTTAAGATTAGTGGGACTATCGTGTGAGGAAAGTGTGAGGATTAACTCAAGGACTCATTATTGGTTATTTTACTGCCACATTTCTGAGGCTTACCAAGGGCATGTATCTTCTGCTACTCTTCTGCTGAAGCGGATTGCTTGGAATACTATGAGATTATTCAGGCCAGAACCTTTTAAATTGGTAAGTCTAAAATACCATATGCTGTTTTAAGAGGGTGCCCTAAACTGTATTACTGTACTGTAGCTATAGAAGATGTAACAGAGCAAAGCAAACTGCTGTAGCATGTAGCAAGACAGTATAATGTGCAAGTCTAAACTACAGTCTGCTCAGTGTTTTCCTAAAGCAAACATGGTGTGTTTGGGGGGAAAAACTTGTTTTGCAACATTTCCACACGTACAAATGCTGCATTGTATAAATGCTTTTATTGTTGTGTCTGCTTCTGTTTATCAAATCAGTGTCTGTACAGATTTGTGGAAAACTAAGTTTAGATTAATTCATGTACCAAATTAATCTTCTTTTCAGAGAAAAGCATTGTTTTATTTGTCGGGAGACCCTTTATGTCTGTATGTGGGACTTGTTACAGAGCTTGTGTCTGCACTACCTAAATTTCATTAGTGATTTGAGTCTGTTATCTGTCTGAAATTATGCTATCCAGGGGCCACTGAGCCACCACTGCCCGACTAACACAGGAAATACTTGAGTTTCTGCTGTTGTGTCTCTGCTGCCTATTGGAAGAGAAGGCTATTAAAACTGGAGTTGTGTTAACTTAGTTGCACAGGTTTTGCATGACTTTTAGGAGAGGACTGTTCTGTTCCATCTTTTTTTTCCCTTTTCATTCAAATCAAAATCCAGTTCTTCACATAAAAAAGGGATACTTCAGACTGTACATTTCAGCAGATACTTTTCCTCTCTTGAGACCTTTGATCACAGACTTAATAATTCCACCTCATTTCCTCATGTAATCTGTTGAGTACTGTTGTTTCTGCTTAGAAGAATTATGTGATGTGGAGATACTTACAGCTTTTTACCAGCTAGGCTTGTAGTTCAATGCCTTAGAAAGCCTCGGGCAGCCTAGAGAGGTAGCACGGGCAATCCAGCATT
>NW_008236065.1:2224-2691 GCF_000691975.1 Corvus brachyrhynchos
CAGTGTTGTCATGGCAGGAGAAATCTGGTGTGGAAAAATGTTGCTGACATGATTTATTGCTGGTTCAGTGTGCTGTGCAGGTCAGGCAAGGCGTCACTGCTCCTAGCTTCTGCTTATCTGAATTGAATATGAAATGCATCAAGAAGGGCTTTGATCAGGGAAATGAATGTCGCAACAAACTTCACGCTGGCATGCACAGCTCAACTAAATGCAATAATGTGCAGTGAGATCTGTATTGTTTTGACATTTATACACAAAGAATCCACACATTAATGTTTCATAGTTTTCACTATAGCTCTTGCTGAAAGTCAGTATCCTCCCTGATGAAATCATGATGGTAGAAAGCTGATGCTGTTAAATCTAACACTAGCTGGAGACTCAAAGATATGCAGCTTTGAATTTGAACCAGCTTATGGAAGTGTAAAAAAACTGACAACTGCAAATTAATCCAAAATTCTTGCTAAAGG
>NW_008236066.1:0-1219 GCF_000691975.1 Corvus brachyrhynchos
ATGTCCTGTTGACACTGAGATCCCGTGGCCACTAGCTGAGTAACACAGGTCTGTCCCTGGGGAGCAGACCCTTTGGTCAGAACCACATGTTCTTCCATCCCTGGAGCAGGACCAGGAGCTGAGGGAGCACATGGAAATGAAGTTTTTGCAGATGCAAAGGGACTATGAGAAGCTCAGCTTCATCTCAGGGAGCCTCCAGAAGGACTCTCAACAAAAGCAGAAAGCAATCGAGGTGTGTGGCTGAAAGTCCTGTGGGGTCAGAGCATCCCCCAGGCAGACCCCAGGCAGGGGACCACAAGGAATCTGTCTCCCTGCCGACCCGCTCACAGCCCTGTGCCGGTTCCAAGTGCCTTTCCTTGAGGTTTTTGCGTAGGGGGAGCAAGGTGTGCTTCGGAGCAGGGTGTGCTTCCTGCTCCTGGGGTGAGCCCCAGGAGACAGCTCCAACCCTGCTGTGGTGTCATGGGTTCCTTTCTGTGCTGAAAGATGCTGTTCCAGTCTCTGGAGAAGCTGCAGAAGGAGAAAGCAGATGAGCAGGACATGTTGGCAGCAATGGACATGGTACAGTCTCGAGGGGCCTCTGTGCCAGCCCAGGGGTTCCTGGGCAGGGTGACAAATGCCCCTTGTCCCTTGGGGGCTGGGTGGCAGAACTGGCCTGGGGGAGAGAGGATTTCCAAACTGCGTGGGGGCCCCTCGCCCTTCAGATGGTGGGATCGACCTTGGCCGTGTGATGGGGCAAACGGGGCCACAGCACCCTGGAAGGGGCATGATGGCCTGCAGGAAGCACTTCTCCCTCTGCCCCTCACACACGCCAGCCCTGCCTGTCGTTCCTCAACCCTTTCTGCATCGCTCTCCTGCCTTTCCCCTCTGCTAGAAGGCAGACAAAGCTGCCTTGGGCAGCAAGATCAATTGCAGTCAATTTGAAGTGAATATGGAGCGGCTGGATAAGAGGATGCAAGAGTTGCAGAGCCAGATTTCAGGGCAGAAGCAACACTGGGACAAGGTGCAGCAGCAGTTCAGCGATGCAATGGAAGAAAAGGTGAGGGGTACCTGGTCCCCAGTGTGACAAACTGGCACCTTTGGCACTTGTCAGCCTGAGGCAGCATTCCTCTGAGGATCCCCCTCCAGGCTTTTCCCTGGAGACTTCCGTGTCCCATCCCGAGGCAGCTGGCTGATGCTGTGCACCTGTTCCCAGCTGGATCGCCTGGAGCTGAAGGCTTTC
>NW_008236066.1:2517-2912 GCF_000691975.1 Corvus brachyrhynchos
GAAGCCCGGGATGCCACAGGGCTGGGCACTGACTTTCCTCTGCCCCATCCCACAGGAGGCTGGTGGTCCATGGCAGTGTCCCCCGTGTGGCACAGAGCTATGGGGACCATCAGTGCAGCAGCTCCATGATGCAGCACATCAAGGCTTCACCACATAGAAGTGCACGGCTGCAGCACCTCCTGGTACTCCAGACCGAGGTAGGGATGGTGAAGGTGGGGACACAGAAGGGTGACTGAGGCTTGATGACATTGCTGACTATCCAGGGGAAATCTGTGCCTTCAGTCCCCAGGGAGAGCTGGGTTGGGAGGATTACTGGGGGATGCTGATTTGGGCCCCGCGTTGCAGCCAGCTGCTCTCTCCTTCCCTGCCCACAGTGACCCAGCTGCTGGGCAGTA
>NW_008236066.1:4190-5118 GCF_000691975.1 Corvus brachyrhynchos
CTGGCTGTTACATAATGTTCCATTAACAGCCACTTTCACATAGTTTACAACTCTTTCAGCAAGTTTTTATTGCCAAACAACACCTTGGGGAGCATGCCTGTGAAAGTAATATGATGAACATGTCTTTACAACAGACTGTGTGAATCTGCTTGCAGATAGGGCCAGCAACTTTTAGATAGGGAAGTAACAGAAGAAACTATCAGTTGTAGAAAATGTTACTTATTGACTGGGACTTTAACTCAGCCAAGGCTGTGTTAAATCCCTGAATTTAGAGAAAAAGAACAAAGATTTATTTAGGAATAGTGTTTTGTTACATAAAAGAAAAAAAAACTGTGTGTGGGGGTGCATGGTAGAGAGGGACATAGACTAGGCAATTTGGGAAGTCTATACCTTCCAAGTACCTCAACAAATGAGGAAGAGGGTGATGCGTGTGGGAAATTAGGATAAAAAGTGGCCTGCGTCCCCCAACAATTTGAGAGACCCAATGGAAAATGACCCAGGCCCTCTCCCTTTATTTGAATAAAATTACAGTACTCCTCAAACTCCTTTTTGGACATAAACTTCTGGCGTTGTGAATTTTCCCGCACACCTGCAGTGTCCTTTCTCCCTGCACAGTACAAACATTCCTCTGTGCTTGGGTGCCCCGGGACACATCGTGGCTCTGCGGGAATGGGGACACCAGGAAGCGCTGCTCAGCATGTGTTCCACGTGCCCCCAATGTCCCCCTAAGATAAACAGAGTGCCCAATCAAAATTTATAAAGAAATAACATTTATTATGCGACCAAAATATCGGTTTCAAAAGCCACGATCGAGAAAAGCAGCACCGAGCCCGGGGTTGGAGCTGAGTGAACACTCATAGATCTGATCTCTGTCGCACCAGACCTCCCAAGTTCACGACTGCTGCTTCGGTTGGTCCCTTCTTACACA
>NW_008236066.1:9047-11589 GCF_000691975.1 Corvus brachyrhynchos
CACAGGCAGGGCTGGCGTGTGTGAGGGGCAGAGGGAGAAGTGCTTCCTGCAGGCCATCATGCCCCTTCCAGGGTGCTGTGGCCCCGTTTGCCCCATCACACGGCCAAGGTCGATCCCACCATCTGAAGGGCGAGGGGCCCCCACGCAGTTTGGAAATCCTCTCTCCCCCAGGCCAGTTCTGCCACCCAGCCCCCAAGGGACAAGGGGCATTTGTCACCCTGCCCAGGAACCCCTGGGCTGGCACAGAGGCCCCTCGAGACTGTACCATGTCCATTGCTGCCAACATGTCCTGCTCATCTGCTTTCTCCTTCTGCAGCTTCTCCAGAGACTGGAACAGCATCTTTCAGCACAGAAAGGAACCCATGACACCACAGCAGGGTTGGAGCTGTCTCCTGGGGCACACCCCAGGAGCAGGAAGCACACCTTGCTCCCCCTACGCAAAAACCTCAAGGAAAGGCACTTGGAACCGGCACAGGGCTGTGAGCGGGTCGGCAGGGAGACAGATTCCTTGTGGTCCCCTGCCTGGGGTCTGCCTGGGGGATGCTCTGACCCCACAGGACTTTCAGCCACACACCTCGATTGCTTTCTGCTTTTGTTGAGAGTCCTTCTGGAGGCTCCCTGAGATGAAGCTGAGCTTCTCATAGTCCCTTTGCATCTGTACAACTGTGCCATCCTTGGGCTGCCTCAGCTCCTGGTCCTGCTCCAAGGAGAAAAAACATGTGGTGCTGACCAAAGTGGATCTGGCTGCTCCCCAGGGACAGACCTGTGTTACTCAGCCAGTGGCCACGGGATCTCAGTGTCAACAGGACATTTGCATGAAGGCTTTAATTTCTGTCCATGCTGCTGACTGGTCCAGGCCAATCTGGGGCAGTTTGGGGCTCCCCCACTCTACAGCACAGCACATCCAGCCGGGGGACATCATCTCCCCCTCCCCCAGTCCCTCATGCTGCCAGCTGCCTACCTGGCCCCAGTTCCTCAGCATCTTCTCCAGCTTGCCCACAGCCATCTGCCTTGACTCCAGGGAGTCCACCTGCTCCTGGAGTTTCTCGCAGCGCTGGAGGAGCTCCCCCAAAAGCACTCTGATGTCAAAAGTGCAGTTGGAGCACTCTGCCTTTGCCTTCTCCTGCTCCTCCTGCATGCTCCCCACTATCTCCCCTATCTCAGCCAGCTGCAGGAAGGGCAGAGGGAATCGGCTCAGAGATGGGTTGAAGGGGACCAACAGTGCTGGGTGGCACCAGGCAGTCAGGCAATATGGCCAGGAACACCACCAGCACTACTGCATCGAGGCAGCGGGTGGTGGGAGTGCTCCCCCAGGACCTCACCTGCTCGTTCAGCTGGTTGGCTGTCTCAGTCACCAGCTGCTCCAGCATGCTATTCCTCATCTCCTGCTGCTTTTCCATCTTTTGCAGCTCGTGCTTCATCTCCTGCAGCACAGCCCTGGCCAGCGAGATGGGGGCAGGGGCAGGCTTAGCCCTTGCAGGGCTGCTCGGGCACTGTCCTGTGCCCACAAACCAGGATTCTCCCAGACTCCCTGGGCTCCCTTGCAGCCCCACAGGGTATGAAACCCACTTTTGTCCCCTTACTCAATTTGCTGAGAGATCTCCTTGCTGCTCTCTTCTTTCCACTTGGCTGCATCCTCCCTCAGGTTTTTAATGTCCTCCTCCAGCTTCTTCATCTGGGAAGGCCAGTGACGGTAGAGTCAGGGCATAGACCTCATGTTGTCCTTGTGTGGGGGCCCTTCAGCTGCATGGAAAGCCCGGGGCGGCCAACCTTTCCCCAGCCCCTCACTCCAAACCCTGAGCTCACAGAGCCACACTGAAGTTCCCCGAGAGCCTAAAGGTGACATCACCCTGTAGCTCACCGAGGCAGCCAACTCCTTGATCTTCTGTGCCATGCGGGACTGTGTCATCTTTAGGATGCCAATCTCCTCGCGGAAATCCTTGGAAAGAGACATGGCCTAGGAGGGAGAGGTGGTGTTGGTCAGCCCCTGGGGTTGGTATGTGGGGACCTGCAGGGCATTGCCCCCCCATCGTATGTGCAGCATGGGGGTGACAGCGCAGGGCCCAGCTCAGCTGGGCTGGCAGGGCCCTGCAGGCAGCACTCTCCATGCATCCAGCAGGGCCAGGGGTGCTGAGCCTCCAGCCAGCAGAGCCGAGGGTACTGGCTGCTGTCTCAGACCCACGATTTGCTCCCAGCAGCAGTTCACCTCATCTCGTGCCTCCTGGAACTTCTTCATGTCCTCTGCCACGCAGGACTGTAGGAGAAAGTGGTATGAGAGACGAGTCCCTGGGGAGTGCCTGTGGGGAACACGACCCACACCACCACAGTGGCCTGCACAGACCTGTGCTTTCTGGACCTTCCTAGTATCCGCTGAGAGTTGGGAAAGTTCTCCCTTTATCCCACCAATCTCCTCATGAAGAACCTGCGAAGCAGTCCGAGAAACAGGGATGTCAGGGGTGATGCCCAGGGCAGCAACACCCCAAAGAGCCCCACCCTGCCGCAGGCAGCCCGTGGCACAGCCAGGTCAGCAGGGCGAGTCCCA
>NW_008236066.1:11698-12105 GCF_000691975.1 Corvus brachyrhynchos
GGGCTGGCTGGTGGGGGAGCACCCAAGGTGCTGGGAAGAGCCTCTACCTTGGACATGTGTGTCTTATAGACTTCCATCTCCTTCTTAATTTCTTTCACTTCAGCTGCTACATCAGCGAGTGAGGGGCCACTCAGCTGGCCTGGCCATGGCTCCTGGGTGGTCAGGTACTGCATGTCCAGGTGCCCCAGCACTGCCAGCAGCAGTTTTCGCATGGCTGCAAAATGGACAGCCCCGTTGTGGGGCATCCCAATGGCAAGATCCAGCAGCTGGGAGAGGCTGAGCGTGTCCAGGGATGTTGCCATGTCTGCACACGCTCTGTCCCTGGTGGGACACAAGCCTTCCTGCCCAGCTGGGTTTGTCAGGGATGAGCAAAATGGATAATGAAGGCGGGGGGCAAAAGCAACGAT
>NW_008236066.1:12727-13803 GCF_000691975.1 Corvus brachyrhynchos
GCTTGCCAAACCTGCCGCTCTCACCTGGGTTTCAGACATTGGCCACTTGGTGCTTTTGGCACAGCAAACGCAAGGCCTGGTTTGGAGCATCCCTAGGGATCAGCCTTTGCCAGTGAAGCAGCAGGGTGCTGTTGCTCATGCCGGAGGTGCAGGAGGGACCCCCGTGAGCACCTTGCTGAGCTAGAGGGTTGTTGAGCTGTAGACTCCTTTCTGCTCTGGAGTTCAGGGCAGAGTCTCCGTGGGTGAAGCCTTTGTACAATTTCCTCCAAGTCAGGTTTTATGTCAGCTTGACAGCCCATAAAGAAGCCAGTGACATTTCTCCTGCCCATGTCCCCAAGATGGTGAGGGAAGAAAAACAAAGTTCTTCCCTTCAACACCCCTCGTCCTCCCCCCACCTGCCCCCTTCCAAAACCACACTCTGTTCACCCCTAGTCCTTCCTGCTTCAAAGCTCTATGGAAGCGATGTTTGGGTGAAGGGACACAGAGCTGACTTATGAGCCAGAGGAGGAAATAAACCATAGAGGACTCTCAAATCTCCTTTCAAGGATTGGAAAACCTGAAAACATGGAAAGGGAATATATTTCCTGCATCGTGACCTTGTCAGCCACCTTCTGCTGTTTCTTTGTCAGACATGTGGATACGGAAGACTCCTGCAACTCCTCAGTGGCACATCTTCTTAGCTTTAATGTGTTTAATCACTATTGCCTCTGCTTGTTTTTTTCACCTTTCAAGATTTTTTCTTCTCCTTAATTTCTCCAGCTTGTTGTTGCATAGAGTATGAGAAAGAAAACCAGTGTCAAAGGCAGCTGTCTGCAGTAGTGACCAATCAAGTTAATTTCCAGTGACATAACAAGGCTTGTAATAAGCAGCACACCTAGGGAAAAGTATAGCAAAGTAAGTTCCTTTCAATGCTGTGTTGTTTATTGTCCAAATACGTTTTGCAAGAGATAATAGGAAGATGAAATAAGAACAATAAAGAAGAATTAAGAATAATAAGTGAACATTTAATTATGGACACTGAAAAAGAACAGTGAAAGAAGACAAGGAAGGTAGAACAAGAAAGAAGAACAAATAGT
>NW_008236067.1:0-433 GCF_000691975.1 Corvus brachyrhynchos
TGATTTTTGTGGGTTCCAAGCCGATTTTTAGGTGTTTCAAGCCAATTTCTGTGTATTCCAAGCTGATTTTTGGGGTTTCCAAGCCGATTTTTGGGGGTTCCACGATGGTTTTTGGGGATTCCAAGCCGATTTTTGGGGGTTCCAAGCTGATTTTTGTGGGTTCCAGGATGGTTTTTGTGTATTCCAAGCCGATTTTTGGGGATTCCGAGCTGGTTTTTGGGTGTTCCGAGCTGATTTTTGCGCTCCTCCATCCCCAACCCGGGGTTTCTTTGGGCGTCCCCTCATCCCGGGCATCCCGGGGATGCATTTTTGGGGTCCCCCCTCTCTCTGACCCCCCAAAAATTCACCTCAGGGTTATTCTGGGTGGGTTCCAAGCTGATTTTTGGAGGTTCCAGGATGGTTTTTGGGGGTTCCGAGCTGATTTTTGTGGGTT
>NW_008236068.1:0-1567 GCF_000691975.1 Corvus brachyrhynchos
GTCTAGGTCATATGCATCGAGATGCACTCCGCCAAGTATGCCCTAAAAGATCAGGTATGACATTATAGGTTTTATTAATTAGCATATATATCAAAGATTCCCCAATGAGAGGCTCAAGTGAGTCCCCCCTCCCCAAGGAGCTTTCTCCTGGATGGTTTTATCTTAGTTTACAGAATGTGTTCTGGAGAGGACCTTGGGGTCTGGAGCACACAGATCTCTAGCTACTAAGCTTCTAAAATGTTTAGTCTCTTGTCCGCCAATACCCTTGTCTCAAGACAGTCAAAAACAATTCCCCACTCTACCTCTGTGTCTGGTGCTATACCCAAGAATTTACGCAACTCCCCTTCTTGGTTTCGCCTTCGATCACGGTCCGCACAAGGTGGGCACGTATACCACCCGCTTTCTAACATTAGCTTGTGTGTCCAGAGGGTCCGCCGACAACCACCGCAAGTCACTAGCAACCACCCAGGGCAGCCGCTACATTCGCCACAGGGTCTCGCTATTTCCCCCACTACAGAAAGTGGTGGACCTGGCAAGTTTTCAGCCCACTCACTCAGCCACGTCTGCAGCCTCTCCCAAGGCTTCTTGGGATGGGGGTCCCAGTGTTCCAGCTGTTGTAGTAGTGGCATTACTTTCCTCAGGAGCCGATGCTGACTGCGCCTTCTCGCTTCGGGGTCCTGCATGCGTAGCACGGCACCACTTTCTGGGCACCCACAGCGGACCCTCTGGGGAAGAAACACACATATATCCTCGGCCATTAAATAGCACCGAGCTGGGACCTTCCCACAAACCCGTTCGAGGGTTACGATACAAAACACTTATTCCTGGAAGAGCTTGCTCGATTCCCCTACAAACCGTCTGATGATGGATTGCCACTGGAGGCTCCTCTCTATCCCCAGCCAGAGAGGAAGTTCAATGTAAACAGCACTTTGCTTAGCCGTTTACTTGGTTCCATCTCTCCCCCTTTCTGTCGGCCCAGATATTCTTTTAGTGTACGATGGGCTCTCTCTACCACTGCCTGACTGGTGGGTGAGTGTGGGATCCCCGTGATATGTTCTACCCCCCACCACTGCATAAATCTGGCTAGGCGACCACTGGTGTATGTTGGCCCATTTTCCGTTTTGATCTTTTTGGGTACCCCCATTACTGTGAAGCAAGAGAGCAGATGCCGCTCCACATGCAATGCCTTCGGTCTGAGTGGTAGCCCACAGGAAGTATGAAAAGGTGTCAATTGTTACATGGACAAAGCACTGTTGGCCGAACTCAGGGACGTGAGTGACGTCCATTTGCCAGAGCTCAAGGGCTTTCAAACCCTTGAGGTTAACCCCCACACCCAACCCAGGGCCGTGATGGCTACAGTTGGGAGAAGCCCGCACTATGCCTTTCACATCTATCAGTGGGATCCTAAACTGTCTCTGCAGGGATTTTGCGTTTTGGTGGAACAAATCATGGCTACATCTGGCTTGCTCAAAAATGCTCACGGGCGGGAGATGCACTATGGAGGCACAGGTCACCGCCTCATCTGCACAGGCGTTGCCCTCTCCCAGCCCGATGTTCCACTGGTGGC
>NW_008236068.1:1828-3872 GCF_000691975.1 Corvus brachyrhynchos
CCACCCCCCCCAACCCCCGGGCCATGGTGGCTACAGCAGGGACAAGCCCGCACTCTGCCTTTCACTTCTGTCAGTGGAATCTTAAACTGTCTCTGCAGGGATTTTGCGTTTTGATGGAACAAATCATGGCTACATCTGGCTTGCTCAAAAGTGTTCGCAGGCGGGAGATGCACTATGGGGGCACAGGTCACCGCCTAATCTGCACGGGCATTGCCCTCTCCCAGCCCAATGTTCCACTGGTGGCTTCGAATGTGCAGGATACAGTAGGGGTGTGTCCATTGTTGCAGGGTGTGCCGCAATGTAATGAGCAGTCTTCCCAGATGTTCGTTGTTGGTACGCTGGATTTCTGCATCGTGGATCCATTGGGCTACTCCAACAATATATAGGGAATCGCTGACTACATTCACCAGTTCCTTCGACCGCTGTTGTAAGGCCCATATGACGGCGCGCAGTTCGAGTGTTTGCAAGCTGTCGGCCGGTTCTCCCTCTATGATATGAGTCTTCCAGTGGTCATTCTCTTTCCACGCACAGGCGGCCCGCTTCATCTTTCTCCCCGCATCCATGAACACTGTGTGCCCTAGTACTGGACATTCTACATTCAGTGGGCGGTCCAGCCACTCATAGCGCCCCAGCAACTGTGCCAGCCTTCCCTGTGGGCGTTTGTTATGGACCACACCGGTGAATCTGAGCAGAGCTTCTTGCAGTGCCTCCGCATGGCGTAGCATCCACTCCAAGTCCCCTGTCCAGACTGGTATACTGATGTCCTCTGCCTCCCTGCCATCCAACTCTACCACTCGGTCGCGACTATTTCGGATTAAAAGCACCACCATCTGCACCCTGGACTGCAGTCAGAAGCGTGGTTGAGTCGGCGAGAAGATCCATTCGAGAATCCGGATGTCCTCCTCCTTTTTCTTTTGCCATTGGTGGATGATGGCATGTGAACCCGCTGCGCCGGTCAAGGTGGTGAGGATGGCGAGTGGGACTCCTTCTTTTCTGTGTGATACCCATGCGTGCCGCAGCTTTACTGCGACCTTGGAGAGAGCTGCTGCTTGGTCCGGGGAGCATTCCCGAGGTTCGGCAGCGTTCGTTCCGTGCAGCAGTGGCAGGAAGGGGGCGAGGTCGACGTTCGTGATTCTCGCGACTCCGTGGACACATTACAGATCTCCTAGCAGCCGTTGCGCATCATGGAGCGTGGAGATTTCTGTGTTTAGCTTGATCTTTTGGGGCCTAATTTGCGATTCTGATGAGCCAGCCCAAGTACTTCCATGGTGCAGTCGGCTGGATCTTCTTGGGGGCAATCTCTAATCCAGTCTCATGCAGTTGCTCTCTGACCCATTGCATCTCTTTATCTGGGAACTCTTTAGCAGTAGCTATCAGGATGTCATCCATGTAATGGTAGATGAGTGCTTCTGCGTAGCGTCGTCAAATCAGACGTAGCGCCCAGTCAACATATAGTTGACACAGCGTGGGGGAGGTTTTCATCCCCTGGGGGTCGGCGAGAAGATCCATTCGAGAATCCGGATGTCCTCCTCCTTTTTCTTTTGCCATTGGTGGATGATGGCATGTGAACCCGCTGCGCCGGTCAAGGTGGTGAGGATGGCGAGTGGGACTCCTTCTTTTCTGTGTGATACCCATGCGTGCCGCAGCTTTACTGCGACCTTGGAGAGAGCTGCTGCTTGGTCCGGGGAGCATTCCCGAGGTTCGGCAGCGTTCGTTCCGTGCAGCAGTGGCAGGAAGGGGGCGAGGTCGGCGTTCGTGATTCACAAAGATGGGGGTGTTCCATGGACGGACCGAAGGCTTTATGTGTCCTGCAGCTAGCTGTTCTGTATCAAGCTGTTCTACTATCTTCAGCCTTTCGTCTCTTACTGGCCACTGCTCGACCCAGACAGGCTCATCTGTTAACCAGGTGAGAGCCCGTATGAGCAGCTGATTGGCAGTGGCCGTCAGCATAAATGCTGGTCTGTGGTGAGCACAAGGCCTAGCTGTGCAAGGATGTCACGTCCGATCAGGCCTTGCAGGGTCTGAGGCAGCTTCATAACATAGG
>NW_008236068.1:3936-4465 GCF_000691975.1 Corvus brachyrhynchos
CCCCCCCCCCCCTACCAGCTTGGCTGCTGGTTTTTCCAGTCCCCAACTAGGTGGCCATACAGCCTGGTTAATTATGGTAACGTCAACACCTGTGTCGAAAAGCGGCTGTATTTTGATGGCTTCTGCCCCCCTTTGCAGGATCACTTGCTGCTGAGGTCTCTGGGCCAGGTTCAATGTCCAAAACACGTCGAACCCAGAGGACCCAAAAGCGTGGTCTCCGCGGATACTGCTGTTGCTGATTCCCCCGTTGGTCATTAGGGGAATGGGGACGATTTGGGCAATGCGACTGCCCTGCGGGACAGTCACGGGGGGTGTCAGCGCGTGGGCCATGATCTTAATTTTGCTGGTGTAGTCGGTGTCGATGACTCCAGGGAGCACCACTACTCCCTGCCAACTGGTCAATGACCGCCCCATGAGTAGGCCACCCAGACGAGGGCCCTCTGATGACAGGGGGCCCTTGGCTGTGGTCAGGATCAGGATGACCTGATGGTTCGTCAGGCGGGCTTCTACTTGGGTTGCCACAACCGCC
>NW_008236068.1:4787-5786 GCF_000691975.1 Corvus brachyrhynchos
GCAGCATGCTAGGGTGGCATGGGTGTTGGAATTGCAGTTGTGGCACCACACCATTTTCCGGCAAGCCCGCCTCATGTGCCCCTCTTCGCACTGGAAACAGGCTACTCCTCCCGTCCGGAGACCAGGAGGTGGGCCAGCGGCCCTCGCCCCCTTTTTACTTTGCGCCCCTCCCGTCAGCGCTGTGGTGATGACTTGTCCCTGCTTTTGCAGGACATTCTGCAGCGTTGCGGTAAATGCAGCTGTTTGAGACGACTGCTCCGCACGGCTAGCACACACGAGCATCTCGTCTACTCCTGCTCCCTGGGGCAGCGTGGCAAGAATCGTCTTAGTTTGCCTATTAGCATTTTCAAAGGCAAGGGTCCGGAACATTTGCTCTTGGAGCTCTTCGGAGATCCTTCAAGGCTGCTGACAGACGGTCAATGAACTGACCATATGGCTCTGACAGTCCCTGTCGGACTGCCGCATATGGAGGAGACTTCTTCTTTTCCGGTACTGACAGCAAGGTTTTGTGGGCAAGAGTCTGTGAGAACTGATGAATGATTGTGGGCATGGTCAGCTGCATCACCGTCACTCCATAAGCCCTTCTCCCAGTTAGCATGTGGGCTTGGATTGCATACAGTGGGTCTTGCGTATCACCTTGGTGTTTTCTAGCTTCTTCTTGTGCTAGCCGCTTCCACATTTGCTCCCAGAGCAGGAACTGTGAAGGGGTCAACAACTGTGCGATGCTGATGCAATCATTAGGACACAGGACATCTGCTGTAAAAATAAACTGCAGGATGCTCTGTGTAGCTTCAGACCGTAAGCCGTGTGTGGTGACCGTTTGCTTTGCTTGCTGCGAGATCTTCCAGTCATGAGGTTCCCACCTTGCAGTGTCCCCCTGTATCAGTACAGGGCAGGCTAGGGCATCTACGGCTTGGCAATCTCCTTCAATGATTGCGTTACGGACAACTCCGTTCCATCTCCTTCGCAATGGATCAGTCCTCGCCGTCGGGGCTGACG
>NW_008236068.1:7113-8633 GCF_000691975.1 Corvus brachyrhynchos
GGTGCTTTCCAGGCCTGCCTGCAGCCAGGGGCCTGTTCAGGGGCATTTCCTCAGCAACCCTGGGTTGTCCAATCTTTCCGGGGGTATCGTATGCCCTTGTTCCATAAGGAATCCCTCTACATTAATACCTGCAATCTGTATCACTGACTTGAAGGCAGAAAATACCTTGCCTTCTTTGGAGGATTTACGTTCCATGTCTCAGTCTATAAGTCCGCATGGCCCCAGAGGTCCGACACATACCTCTCAGAGGCTGCGGTTGCAGTACACGTCACGGGGTCACCAGATGTCGCTGTTGAGAGCAGGGACCGCGAAGAACGACGTGCACTCAGGTCAGAGAAGATGGTCGAAGCTGACCTTTTAATGCCAAAAACCCATCTTTTTATAGCATGGATCGCAAAAGAGAAATTACATGATTGGCCCATCGGTCAACCACCTACCAAGGTGATAGGCTAAGAGGTATAACCACCCATTTCAAAATATTATTCCCAGTAAACTAAAAACAATTCTACTACATTCTCACAACAGCCTTGCACATGCAAATGTTTACCAACTAGCAAACCGTCAGACAGATAGCTTGTGTGAGAACGGAGACTTTCACATGAGACAGTAAAAAGTAGAGAATTTTTCTCTGCTAGCCTCCTCAGCATCTACAATGCTCTGAGCCTGTTCAAGGATCTGAGGATGCCAGGTAGCTTGAGCATCAGAGTCCCAATAGTTATTGGCTCCCATGAGAGCATCTGCAGGAACTCTATATCTGGGATCAGTTGGAGGCCCCTGCATATTCCCAGCTGCATCTTTTTCAGCCATCCTTCTCCAATTAGCCTCAAAAACTGAATATTGTACAGGTTGAAATAACACCTGACCTAAATGCTTCGTGTCAAACGGAGAAAGCAGATCAGTATTCAGCACTCTAATAATCTGCATGACTTCAGGAGAACCTAATCCATATTGAGCAACCTTAGTTTGTAAATCTTGGACCACTTTCCAAGCGAAAGTCTCATGTTTGTCAGACTGACCTGAATTAGGAAGAGCTTTCTGTACAGGAAAGGCTTGGATAATACCCTCTGTATCACTACCACCTTGGTCCATTGTTACATCACTTTGATCTTCCTGCACACCACTCTGAGGCAAGGTAGCAGCCTGCTCAGGTTCCCTTTCCTCTTCAGGCATCCCAAGTCTTTCTATTAAATCCCAGTACCCAGCCTCCAGAGCCCGCCTCTTGACCTCCTCCCAGAACCATTTTGAATTTTTTGGATGCACAGTCACTTTACAGTCTGGAAGGGTCCAAGGACGGTTGCGGGCTAGCCGTGTTACTGGTTGCTGGCATCTGAGTGCTGTCACAGACTCCTGTAGCAAAGCAGGAGTTTCCATAGCAACGCTGCTCGCATCGTCAGTCAGGAGTGTGTCCAATGGTCTCCCAGGAGGCTGGCAGACCAGCGAGCAGTGTGGCGGTGGAGGCCGTAGCAGTGGGGGCCGTAGCGGCGGAGGCTGTAGACGGTTGCACAGCGGGTAGCGATGTT
>NW_008236068.1:8831-9590 GCF_000691975.1 Corvus brachyrhynchos
AGCTCCCAGGAGAGCATCTGCAGGAACTCTATATCTGGGATCAGTTGGAGGCCCCTGCATATTCCCAGCTGCATCTTTTTCAGCCATCCTTCTCCAATTAGCCTCAAAAACTGAATATTGTACAGGTTGAAATAACACCTGACCTAAATGCTTCGTGTCAAACGGAGAAAGCAGATCAGTATTCAGCACTCTAATAATCTGCATGACTTCAGGAGAACCTAATCCATATTGAGCAACCTTAGTTTGTAAATCTTGGACCACTTTCCAAGCGAAAGTCTCATGTTTGTCAGACTGACCTGAATTAGGAAGAGCTTTCTGTACAGGAAAGGCTTGGATAATACCCTCTGTATCACTACCACCTTGGTCCATTGTTACATCACTTTGATCTTCCTGCACACCACTCTGAGGCAAGGTAGCAGCCTGCTCAGGTTCCCTTTCCTCTTCAGGCATCCCAAGTCTTTCTATTAAATCCCAGTACCCAGCCTCCAGAGCCCGCCTCTTGACCTCCTCCCAGAACCATTTTGAATTTTTTGGATGCACAGTCACTTTACAGTCTGGAAGGGTCCAAGGACGGTTGCGGGCTAGCCGTGTTACTGGTTGCTGGCATCTGAGTGCTGTCACAGACTCCTGTAGCAAAGCAGGAGTTTCCATAGCAACGCTGCTCGCATCGTCAGTCAGGAGTGTGTCCAATGGTCTCCCAGGAGGCTGGCAGACCAGCGAGCAGTGTGGCGGTGGAGGCCGTAGCAGTGGGGGCCGTAG
>NW_008236068.1:11574-12709 GCF_000691975.1 Corvus brachyrhynchos
TTCTTGTGGAGATGTCTCCATAGCATGAGCAAGAGAGACTCCTCTCCCTAAGTGAACTGAAAAAGATTATTATAGAGGTGGTAAACTGATTGAAAATCTCAAGGGTTGTCTTTTTATGTCGTCAGTGGGAGAAGGGAGAAAGGTGGGGGAAGGAAAGTGTTCTGAAGGTTTAGTCTGATCTTTTTTTCTTTCTTTTAGGTCTGTTAATAAACTTCTTTATATTCTTTTTTGTGCCTGCTTTGCTTTCTCCTAATTCTTATCTCACAGAAGCAAAATAAGTGAGTATTAGATATTTTGACCCAAACCACTACAAGGTGTCAGGTTACAATGTAGCAAGAAGCCCTGAAGCAGCAGCAGAGAACAGTGGGGCTGAGTGGGGAATTGCTCCCCTTCGTAGCTCACCAGTGATGGCTGGTCCTGGGGTTGGGCTGTGCAGAGTGGGGCAGCCCCTGGCGGGAAGCAGGGTGTTCCTGGGTCCCAGCATGGCACGCACTGGCTCTGGGCTCGCAAACAGCAGAGAAGCAGAGAAGCAAGCTAGTAAGCTCCAGTCACAGTGCCGAGGGGGAAGGGAAAAAAAACAAAACCAGGCAAAAGCCAAACGGCAACTGTATCTCTCCTCAGAGAGATCTCACCGTGTGGCTGTGTAGCCCAAATCGTTCCACTGGAAGAAGAAGCACCCCCCCTCACCCCCCCTCCCAACTCTTGCAGGAAATCTCGGGCTGGCTCTCACCCATCTCAATATTCCCAGAGCTGGGCAGGGGGAGCAACCACCCCAGACACAAAACAAAAAATACCCAAAAATGGTATGGGATAAAAAAACATCCCCGAGACACCAAGTTGTTCTAAAATAAACCCTACATATATATATATAAACAAATACTGATCATTCAGTGTTGTTTCACTCAAGGGATCTGTGGATACAAAAATGCTGCTAGGAAGAATTTTCTTGCTATTTTCTAAGTCCGTGAGAGCCTTTTCTCTCTCACAGAAGATAGTAGCAGAGTTCTATAAACAATGAAATACCTTCAACCTTGAGAAGCCTTGTTTATAGTACAGTAGAAAAATATTTTGACAATGGATGCTTTAGGATTTTAGCCAATCACCCCCAAGGGGTGGCTGATCCTTTCTCCTATTA
>NW_008236068.1:14183-14763 GCF_000691975.1 Corvus brachyrhynchos
AGACGAGGCGGCGCCAGCGCCGGGGCCTGCGGCGCCCCCGTAGACGGCTGCAGCAGCTCCAGTACCAGCTCAGTCAAGATCGGCCGAGACAGCATCTCGTAAGGAGGCTGCTGTTCAAACTGCAGCGCAGCCAACTGTAGTCTGTGCTGTCTGTTCTGCCTCTAGTGAATCTGCCCCTCTCCGTCCACCTCTGTTCACTCCCAGCGCCTCAGAGTTGCCTTTGCCGGATGATTCCTCTTCTGGAAGTGAGGAAGACAAGGTTTTGGCCCCGGGGCGTAAAGCTGCTGTAGCCGGGTGGTGAAAGAAAAGGCTGCTCCGGTCTTGTCCCTGGACCTTTCAGGACTGCGAGGTAACAGTGCGTCCGACTCACTACAATCACTTAGAGTCAGTTAAGATGTGAGCATTGGAGGAGGGAGATTGGAAATTATTAGAGACCCTGGGGATGCCAAACAGATTTGAGGATTTTGGGAGTAACCGAGAAGCTGTTACACCACATCCACAGGCTGTGCCAGAAGTTCAGGACGGTAGTGACTCCCCCAAAGGGGGGATCCAAGCTTTCCCCGGGTATAAAGCTCCTCCC
>NW_008236068.1:14825-15467 GCF_000691975.1 Corvus brachyrhynchos
ACAGGATCTGCAATCCAAGGTGGCACAACATAGGCTAGGTTCTGCTGAGGTTATGCAGATAATAAGGGTGATAAATACAGATTTGCTTGCTCCATTTGATATCAGGCACTTAGGTCAAATCCTATTTCAACCTATACAATTTACAGTTTTTGAGAAAACCTGGAGAAAGCTGGCCGACAAGGCTGCATTAGGGAATATGCAGCTCCCAGATGCCTATCCTAGATGGACAGTGGGAACAGATGCTTTGATGGGGACTGGTCCCTTCTCTGATCCCAGACTACAGGGTACTTTGTCCTCTAGTATCCTGCAGCAATCTCAGCAGGTCAGCATGGCTGCCCTGTTGAAAACCATAGAGTTGTCTGCACCTAGAAAGCGATATACTGTTGCAGTGGGGATTCTGTAACACGATGTACCAAACAAGGAGTCCCGTGGAAAAGAAATATATATGGATAGATTCTTGGTAGATGTTTCAGAGAGATGTTTATTTCTCCAGCTGCATGGCCGGGGCTCTGCCGAGGAACTGCTCAATCACCGGACCGAGGGTCCTTGCCCGCGCAGGGAAACACAAAACAACCAATCAGGAACGAGGCTGCCCAGGGGCTAGGAAGACCCGTCTCTGTCCCCTCAGGGCCCCTCTCCCAG
>NW_008236069.1:0-397 GCF_000691975.1 Corvus brachyrhynchos
GGCATCGGGATATTTCAGTTGCGTTAGACTGGCATGATACTGCTTTAACTCTTGTTACGATTGTAAGAATAATTAGTAAAGTCCCAACTTTCCACATAATGTCCATCATAACTGAGTTCTTCAATTGCCTTTTTGGGTCAGCTTCAGCTTCAATTTGTCGTCACCTGGCATTACCTCCCAAACTCCCTCAGGGGCTTTCTTCACCCGGGAGTGATGAATCCAGGCCTTCTGCTCTTTGATCTTGATTTCAGTGAAGGTGGTGAGGATCATCCTTCCCACTGCGGTTCCAAAGTCTTCTCTGCAAAAGACTTAACATACACATAATCTCCAGGTTGTACATCATGTACTGGCCCATCTAATTCTCTGCTTTGGGCCCCAGCCACATATTTTTCAATTT
>NW_008236070.1:0-1220 GCF_000691975.1 Corvus brachyrhynchos
CATCTAACAACAGCTGGAGATCCAACCAGTCAGATGGATGCTGCTTAACCATAAACTTGAATTTCTCTGCAACCCCTATTGGATCGTTCCTATACTGCTTAGCAATTTTTTTCCACGCCTCTAAATCAGGTGTAGAAAAGGGGATTTTAACCAACACTGTTCTTCTTTCAGAAACTACTGCCTCCCTCAAGGGTGGTTGTATAATTTTCTTTGTTTGTTTTTGAGCCTGGGATGCTACAGGATCCCTTGGAGAGAGCAGTTCCTCCTTCTCACTGTCACTACTAGGCAATGGTATAGACTCAGGGGTGAAAGTGAGAGGTGGAATAGAAGTTGAAGTTGGAGCCGAAATCAGAGTTGATTCAGCTGTGCTTGTAGCTGGAGCTGGAGTAAAAACTGTGATAGCTTTAGTTAAAGTATGAGCTGGAGTTCAAATAGAGATTGGAGCTGGGGTTGAAATAGAAATTGGAGTTGGTCCTTCCCCAGAGAATGAGGTGGAAGGTGCGGTAGGGATCAGGGCTGCTTCTCCCCCCAGCCCCCTTTGCCTCCCAGGTGGTAGTCTAAACAGATCCCCCAGCTCTTGTTCCTGTGTGTCAACTGGATATACCTTATCAGGGTGTGTGCAGCATTGATTTATTGAACATGTACTGCAACATTGCTTAAGCTTTTCTTTCTTAGCCTTATTATCTTTTTCGAGGGCCAATACTAAGGGATCAGAAGGGGCCCCAATTCCACAATCTCTCTGCCACTCAGGATGGTTCTGGAAGGAGAAAAACAAATGAGCATATATCACTTCTTCCCATTTATGCTCCCGCCTTAGGAAAAGCATAAGCTGTAGCAGGGGCTCATAATCTAGAGTCCCAGTTGGTGGCCATTTGACATTTCCCTCAAGCTTATAGAGCTGGCACCATTGTGTACAGAATTTAATAAGAGCTTTTTTTATTCTCTATGCCACCATAACCCACCAGTTCTTTCCAGTGTGATAAAATGCATCCTAAAGGACTAGTTCTGGGGATCTCTTTACTCTGGTTAGCTCCCATTATTTTCCTTTAATAAACATAATTCTTGTTATCCCTTTGCTTAGGTTGCAATTATAACTTTTGACATAAGAGGGAAGTGTTACTCTAAAAATGCATCACAGTTCAGGCCCTTTTAGTGTGAACACCGGGTGTTACAGCGAATACCATTCGCCCATTGCTAAAATACACATGCCACAATCACAA
>NW_008236071.1:0-2184 GCF_000691975.1 Corvus brachyrhynchos
CCTCCGCAATAAATCCTGGCAGGTTTGTATGTGACCTCACATGCATGACAAAATAGGGATGCTCTCTGTGGGAAACCAGATAAATTAATTTTGAGAGTAAATCATAAATTTTCTTGTTTGAGATTTCTTTTAGGAGAGCATGCTCAGCTCTAACAGTTACTCCAGCTACATATGCTGAGTCTGTGACCAAATTAAAGGGTTCTTTGAATCTCTCAAATGCTCTAACAACAGCTGCTAATTCAGCTACTTGTGGTGATCCCTGGATTACCTTGATGTCAGATTCCCACTTTTGCGTCTTTGGATTTTTCCATGTGACCACAGACTTTTTACTTTTTCCTGAGGCATCAGTAAAAACGGTAATCGCATCGAGGGGTTTTCTACTTTGAATCTCTCGAGGGATGAAAAAGAATGGCAGATTAAACATGTCATGTTTTGGGTAATGATTTGAGATTTGGCCTGAGTAACTATCTAATGCAAATTGTAAATTTATATTATTTTGGAGCAGGTGATCTAATGCGTCAGTTGTTACAGGTAAGTAGATGCATGCAAAGGCACATCCTGCCAGGGTGCGGAGCCTTGCTCTACCCTTCATGATAATTTTTGCCATTAGTTCTTGTGGCTGTGTGATGGTTTTAGGAGGTTGGAGTGGAAGGAATACCCATTCAATTATGATGAGGGGTTCCTTCTGCTCTTTGTCCCACTGAAATATGAGGCCATGAAAGCGTGGTACCTTCCCTAGAATGACAAGCTTAAAGGGTAGGGAGGGCTGATACCTGTGTGCTTGTCTGGTGGAAATGAGCTCTTGTAACTTTTTGAGAGACTGCCTTGCCTCTTCTGTCAGGGATCTAGGGGATGCTGGACCGCCTTCCCCTTTTACTAGGTTTGCAATAGGAGCTACATCCTCTGTGGTGAGTCCTAACCAGGACCTTAAATACTTCAGTGTCCCACAGATCTGTTGCGAATCCTCTAATGTTTTTGGGTTATTATTAATGGTGACAGGTGTTGGGGTGATAGAGGTTTCTGTGATTTTGAGTCCGTGGTATTTACAAGGGCTTGTTCTCTGCATTTTTTCAGGTTGTAATTCAAAGCCCTTGGCCTCTAGGGCCTCAACCACCATGTTAAGTGTCTGCTCGAGATACTGATTATTGGGAGCACACACCAGCACATCATCCATGTAATGCAGGATGATGGCTTTCTCTGCTTTGGCACGGATGGGAGATAGAATTTTAGCAATATACTCTTGGCAGAGAGTTGGGGAATTTTTCATACCTTGGGGAAGCACAAGCCAATGATAACGTTCCATGGGAGTTTCACGATTAAGAGATGGTACAGAAAATGCAAATCGGGGGGCATCTGCAGGGTGGAGTGGAATATGAAAGAAGCAATCTTTGATGTCAAGAACAGCTAAATGCCAATGTTGTGGGAGCATTGAAGGTGATGGCATACCTGGTTGAAGGGGTCCCATGTCTTCAATAACCTTATTAACTTCTCTAAGATCTTGGAGTAGCCTATATTTGTTCTTTCCCGGTTTTTGTATTACAAACATGGGCGTGTTCCAGGGGCTATTGGTTGGTGCGATGTTCCCTTTAGCCAATTGTTCATTTACTAATGTTTTGAGTGCCTCTAAGTTTTCTTCTTTTAGTGACCACTGGTTAACCCACGCTGGTTCATCTGTTTTCCAAGTTTGCTTTTGTGGTTGGCACTCAGCTGCAGCAGCTGCAAGGGAGAATTTTTGATGTCTAGGGGTGATATCAATTTTTGTTCCCCACTGAGACATGGCATCCCTTCCCCACAGGGTGAATTTGGTGTCTAGGACATACGGACGAAGTGTCGCTATTTGTCCTTCAGGACCTTCAATTTGGATGGTGTGTTTGGACTGCTTTGCAATTTGGGTACCTCCAATCCCTTGTATGATGCCCTGAGATTGCAATTCCCATTCCATTGCGCAGGCCACGTATCAAATGGAATGACAGACACATAAGCACCTGTGTCTATCATTCCCATTATACTGACTTTATGTGATTTGTGATGGAGCTTACATTCTATTACAGGTTTATCGTTTCCCAAAATGTCAGTCCAACAGATGCCTGGGATATGACCATCTGTGGGCAGGTATTTGGGCAGTGGAATGGCCTGTGCAATGACTTGACCCTTTGGCATAAAGTACGGTGGATATATACATTG
>NW_008236071.1:2395-3322 GCF_000691975.1 Corvus brachyrhynchos
TTAAACCTGAGTCCAGAAGTCCAAGTTGGTTTGTCTGAAGCTCTATTTATGTCTGAACGCGGAGCTGTTAGGACGCGTTGAGTCGCTAGTTTCCCTTCTGTTGACCTGGGGAAACAGTCTTTGGAGAGTTTTTATCAGCAATTATAATTGTTCTTCAATTGCGAGCTACATGTCCCTTTTTCTGACAACGATAGCATATAACGTTACCTCGAGATTGAGTTTCCCCTGTACCCATAGCATTCTCCACAATCTCTCCTACCATCCCCACTTTTTTCAAAAAGGGAGCAGCTGTGTTCAGCTGCACCTTCTTTGTACAGACTTCAAGGATGGATTCAACAGTCAGAGCCGGGTGCAAAGGGACAGTCAGGATGACTTGTTTGCAAGCATCATTCGTATTCACTTGGAGCAGTTCGAGTAGGAGCGCTTGTTGGAGGTCAGGATTAGGGACCTGGGAAAAGACAGCTTCGCACAAAAAAAGTGAATAATATTTTCACTTGGCAATTGTTTGATGTTGGTATAATGAGAGGTAGGACTCTGAGATGGTAGTAATGTTAAGGCCTTTTCAGCAGCACGCGTGATTTCAGTACGAACTGGACAAGGGATAAGCATTGCTTGTTTCTGGGGATTTGCCTTATTATTGTCACCAGATAAAAGGCCTAATGTGATATAATTGCTGTCAAAGTCCAGGTAATTATCTGGAATTTGCCACAAAATTTGCAATAAATCAGATAAAATTATTTTCCATTTTTGTTTCCACAACACAAAATCACCAGGTGTGAGAAGAGTTTGCATTATTGTAATTAAATCATGAGGTACAAGTGAGTGAGTTGCAAAAGTAGCACTTAAAAGGCTCTTAAAATAATTACTATGCATCCCAAACTCCTTAATTGCCTTGCACAAATCCTTAATATTAGAATAAGGAAAGGG
>NW_008236071.1:10655-13705 GCF_000691975.1 Corvus brachyrhynchos
AGGCCACTTACTCCAGTCGCCCAGATCTGAAGGACACTCCTCTTGAGGGCGCTGAGACCTGGTTCACTGATGGAAGCAGCTGTGGTATCAGTGGAAAAAGACATGCTGGGTATGCAGTTACCACCAGCCGAGAGGTAATAGAGTCTGGGCCATTGCCAACAAACACCTCTGCACAAAAGGCTGAAATAATTGCTCTAACCCGAGCCTTAGAATTGGAAAAAGGAAAGAAGATTAATACTTATACGGATTCAAGGTATGCATTTGGGGTGGTTCATGCACATGGAGCTATCTAGAAAGAGAGAGGACTGTTAAACTCACAAGGGAAGAGTATCAAACATGCACCAGAGATATTAAAGTTGTTGGATGCGGTTCAGTTACCTGAGAAGGTAGCTATCATGCACATTAAAGCACACCAAAAAGTGAATTCTGAATTAGAAGAGGGAAATATGATGGCGGACAGAGAGGCAAAAGACGCAGCCAAAGGTGAAATACCCAATGAAAAGGTTGAGGCAACATTAATACCCGATGGAAAGATTTGCCTTGAAGGTAGGCCAGAATACAACAAGAAAGAGAAGAAACTTATTAAGAAGGAAAATGCAAGTTATAATCAGGAGCGATGGGCTGTAACTAAAGATAACAAGCTTATAGTACCTTCTCATTTGTTGTGGTCACTGGTGCAGAAAGAACATGAGAAAACACATTGGGGAATGGATGCTTTGTACAATTATTTGAAAGATAGGATTATGGCTAGGAGATTGCAAGGCACAGTGATACAAGTAACTTGCCAGTGTGGTCTCTGCCTCCAAACTAATCCTAAGAATATTCCAAAACCTAAAGTTGGACAAATTGGGAAAGGCTGTGGACCTGGGCAACAATGGCAAATTGATTTTACAGAATTACCCAGGAAAGGGGGATATCGATACCTATTGGTGTTAACAGACACCTTTTCAGGATGGCCAGAAGCCTTTCCCACTAGGACAGCTAAAGCATGAGAGGTGACCAAAGTGTTGTTGCAAGAAATAATACCCCGTTTTGGAGTTCCAGCCACTATGTCTTCAGATAGAGGGCCACATTTTATTTCAAAAATTGTGCAACAAATCAGTCACCACCTGGGAATAGGTTGGGAGTTACATACCCCATATAACCCTCGGTCTAGTGGCCGGATGGAAAAGATGAACCATTTAATTAAGCAACAAATTATATGATTGGGACAAGAAGCAAATTTGCCTTGGCCCCAGGCTCTCCCATTGGCATTAGTACGAATTTGAACAAAACCCAGAACAAAGGAAAAGTTAAGTCCATTTGAAATTTTATATGGGAGGCCATATGCAGTTCAAGAGGGAACTTAACCCATTCAGGTGGGAGAAGAAACCCTGCACAGATATATGGTGACCTTGAATAAACAACTTAGAGAAAGTGAAAAATATGTGGCTGGGGCCCAAAGCAGAGAATTGGATGGGCCAGTATATGATGTACAACCTGGGGATTATGTGTATGTTAAGTCTTTTGCAGAGAAGACTTTAGAACCGCAGTGGGAAGGACCATTCCAGGTGCTCCTTACCACCTTCACTGCAATCAAGACCAAAGAGCAGAAGGCTTGGATTCATCACTCCCCGGTGAAGAAAGCCCCTGAGGGAGTTTGGGAGGTAACACGAGGTGACGGCAAACTGAAGCTGAAGCTGACCCGAAAAAGTGATTGAAGCAGTATCATGCCAGTCTAACGCGACTGAAATATACCGATGCCAAGGGAAGGCATATGATCCTCACTCTCGGAAGGCTTTGAACAAAATGCTCAGTCACAAACGCAAGCCTGTGGGAAGGAAGAGATGTTTGGGGATGTATATATGCATTCATGCAGGATGGGTTTCATGAGGCTTACCATCCACCCATGAAACCTATCCGATTCAGCCCTGAATGCTGTGACAAACGCTTGAGCAAGTGTCTGGAGTTTAGACTCAAAATAGAGAGGTGTGCAACAAAAGCATATGACATTGATTTTAATATCACCCAAGTATGTACTGAACATTATAAAGATCAAAATAAGGTGACCCCACCAGTATCAAAGAAAGTGAAAACAATGATTCAGGGAAAAGGAAAACAGTCCATGGCCCCCAAAATCAGCAAAATTGGACCATATGCGATCAAAAGGACAGGGGTTCAAAGACTGTTGACTAGCCCAAAATGGTCTTTGAAACGAGTAGAAATGGGGATGCAAGTAAATGTATCCGCCATCCGGCCAGAATGTGCCCCATTTCTCAAAAACCCTTTTATGAATTGGAAGACTTGGCTTCAAAACAGTTTGTCTCATAATTTTAAAAAAAAGCGAGATCTTACCGGATTATTAGGAACAGGATTGGGAATTTTAAATACAATGGACTCAAAAGTGCTAATGGACAAATTGACCGCAGTAGGGAGTGACTTAATTAAATTGCAGCAACCATTGCAATCGTCCTTACTGGCCCTAGGTGATAACCATTGGAAACTGTCCAAAATATTACCAGGTTGGGAGAATACAGAAGAGCAAGACCATGAATTGATGATTAATGCCCTAGGTACAGCCAATAAAAATGTTTCTTTGGCTCTTGGATGTACTCAAGCACAATTGTGGATACAGTCAGTGGCCACCGCAGTCATTAGGGAAGGCGGAGAAGGAACATTCCCTGCCGAAATTCGAAAAATTGTCTGGGATAACGCCTCTGAAATCGAGAGAGAGCTTCAATCTTGGTGGATTTTGGTCAATTTCACTTATGACCCTGTAATGAGTGTGGTAACAGCCTTTGTTCTGACCATACACAATGCCTCCATCAGCATGATACATCCAATAGCCACTTTAGGACTAAATCATGAGGGAACTGCATTATACCCCTCTGAACATAGAATGTGGGCACGAGAAATTAAAGGGCAGTGGCAAACCATTAACCTAGAGCCCTGTTCTATGAGGGAACAGTTAGGGTACATATGTGAAGGGATTTTAGAAGAAGATAAAGATACTTGTTTGGACACGGACCAAAGCATTTGCCACTTTGAGGTGCATTCAATTAACCAAACAA
>NW_008236071.1:14341-15967 GCF_000691975.1 Corvus brachyrhynchos
AACAAGGACAATTGCCAATTTCCTCCCTCTGTGGGAACCTATTTGAAAGTCACACAAGAGGAAATTTGGAGGTCACTAAAGTAATTAGGATTGTTAAAGTTCAGAAAGGCAAAAAAGGTCAAAATGAGGGAGATGAGCTTACTTCATCTTCCTTAGGACCACTGACCCAATTCAAGACCACCGACTCAATTCAGAACACACACTATGCATGCTTAATGACATTTAAGCTCATTTCCATATGAAGCAGAGAATGGGAGGTGGTAATGTTATGAATATGCATTTGTATTTTGGATATTCATAATTTCTGTAAATAAAAAGCTTTGTGTTTGCTTGTATCGGGGCCCTGCGTCTTAGGGAGCTATCCCACGCAGTGCCTGGCACCAAATAAAGCGTACACTTTCTAACTCTAAACTGTTAGAGAGTTTTTGTCCATCTCAGTTGGATATCGATATTAGATCGATATTCATATTTTGGTAAATCGTGCTAAAGCCCTGAAAGAAAGGCAGCTCAAGTGTCTAAAGCACTCCGTAATTCACAAGCTGCAGTTCTTGCAAAGATTTTAAAAGCAGTCTCACTCCCTCGGCTGAACATGAATTAATCGGAGGAGACCCCACAGAAAAACTGTGGGAAACAACAAAAGTGGTGCAACATGCACCTCATGAAATTGTTATGAATGTATTGTGATGTTGGCTTTTCACGTTACATACTGTTAGGATAGGCAGAGAAAGTCTTCACATTCCTGAAGTATCTCATCAGAGAAGAAGAAAAACCTGAAACCAGAGAGAGAAGAATTTATGGAGGGAGCAGAGATGGAATGGAGCCAAGGAGGAAGATAAGGCTGATGGGATGATACACAGAAACTCCAAAGAATTTATGAATAATGCATGACTGTGATGAATATGCAATAAGAGATGTACTTTTAAAGACGATCTTTCGGATGTAGAAGTGTGCCTTTGGATCTCTGCCAAAGCACCTGGCCGTAATACCCTTTTTGCTATTGTCTCCTAATTGTCCCTTCTATTAAACTTTTTAAAAAATTTTACAAAAGTGAACCTCGTTTTTCACAAAATAAAAGCTAAAACTCCACCTGAATAATAAATTGATGCAATTAGCAGCTTGTTTCACTCAGGCATACTTTGCTGGGAAGCTTGTTTTTTTTCTTTTTTCTAGAAATTTCAAACATCCCCAAATTGAAGATAAAGAAAACAAGTTCGGGAGCAGAGAAACAGCCAGCAAATTCACACTTAGATGTGATAACCATTTCTTCACTTAGGCTCTGTCACTTTGTGTTAGCTAAAAGAAGTTTTTGCTTCATTTTAATAATCAGTCTGCAGCAGGCCAATTTTTCACTTTTCTTTTATAGGAACCTACCAACACATGAGATGGAGCTGTGTGAGAACCAATGGAATTTTTAAATTGTCACCATAATTGATTGCAGTGTCAATTTGTTAGTTTGTAATTTTTTTGTGTTTTCATCACAAGTGACTTGTTGGGAGATCAAATATTAGTCAAAGTGTTTTTTGTATTCTCAAGTTTGATTTCTTTTATCATTTTCCAGGAAAAATATGGTGCGACAAAGAATCTTATAGATTTATAATTGCCTCTGCGTCCTTTTTGGAGCAGTTC
>NW_008236072.1:0-2885 GCF_000691975.1 Corvus brachyrhynchos
GACATTCCCGGCGCCGCCTCCGTGAGCTTCCGCAGGGCCTCGGCGCGGCGCTGCCGGAGCGCCAGGAGCTCCACTGGGAAAGCCCCGGAAATTCGGGAATGACACACGGGAAAGGGGGGAAAACACGGGAAATCCGGGAATGACACAGGGGAAATGGGGGAAAACCCCGGGATTTAGGGAATGATACACGGGAAAGGGGGGAAAAACCCCAGGAATTTGGGAATTGGGGATGGGAAATGGGGGAAAACCCCTGGAATCCGGGAATTACACACGGGAAACGGGGAATTATGGATGGGAAACTGGGAATTACACACGGGAAAGGGGGGAAACGCCGGGAAACTGGGAATTGGGGATGGGAAATGGGGGAAAAACCCGGGATTTAGGGAATGACACACAGGAAAGGGGGGAAAACCCAGAAATCCGGGAATTGGGGATGGGAAATGGGGGAAAAACCCGGGATTTAGGGAATGACACACGGGAAATGGGGAAAAACCCCGGGAATCCAGGAATCGGGGATGGGAAATGGGGTCGGGGTCAGGGTTGGGGTCAGGGGGTCCCATTTTGGGGTCGGGGGGTCCCATTTTGGGGTCCCATTTTGGGGTCAGGGGAAAAAGAGGGAAAAAGGGGAAAAATGGGGGGAAATAGGGAAAACCGGGGAAAAATGGGGGGGAAATGGGAAAAATGGGGGAAAATGGGGAAAAAATGGGAAAAATTGGGGGAAAAATGGGGGAAAATGGGGAAAAAAGAGGGAAAAAAGAGGGAAAAAGGGGAAAAATGGGGGGAAATAGGGAAAACCGGGGAAAAATGGGGGGGAAATGGGAAAAATGGGGGAAAATGGGGAAAAAATGGGAAAAATTGGGGGAAAAATGGGGGAAAATGGGGAAAAAAGAGGGAAAAAAGAGGGAAAAAGGGGAAAAATGGGGGGAAATAGGGAAAACCGGGGAAAAATGGGGGGGAAATGGGAAAAATGGGGGAAAATGGGGAAAAAATGGGAAAAATTGGGGGAAAAATGGGGGAAAATGGGGAAAAAAGAGGGAAAAAAGAGGGAAAAAGGGGAAAAATGGGGGGAAATAGGGAAAACCGGGGAAAAATGGGGGGGAAATGGGAAAAATGGGGGAAAATGGGGAAAAAATGGGAAAAATTGGGGGAAAAATGGGGGAAAATGGGGAAAAAAGAGGGAAAAAAGAGGGAAAAAGGGGAAAAATGGGGGGAAATAGGGAAAACCGGGGAAAAATGGGGGGGAAATGGGAAAAATGGGGGAAAATGGGGAAAAAATGGGAAAAATTGGGGGAAAAATGGGGGAAAATGGGGAAAAAAGAGGGAAAAAAGAGGGAAAAAGGGGAAAAATGGGGGGAAATAGGGAAAACCGGGGAAAAATGGGGGGGAAATGGGAAAAATGGGGGAAAATGGGGAAAAAATGGGAAAAATTGGGGGAAAAATGGGGGAAAATGGGGAAAAAAGAGGGAAAAAAGAGGGAAAAAGGGGAAAAATGGGGGGAAATAGGGAAAACCGGGGAAAAATGGGGGGGAAATGGGAAAAATGGGGGAAAATGGGGAAAAAATGGGAAAAATTGGGGGAAAAATGGGGGAAAATGGGGAAAAAAGAGGGAAAAAAGAGGGAAAAAGGGGAAAAATGGGGGGAAATAGGGAAAACCGGGGAAAAATGGGGGGGAAATGGGAAAAATGGGGGAAAATGGGGAAAAAATGGGAAAAATTGGGGGAAAAATGGGGGAAAATGGGGAAAAAAGAGGGAAAAAAGAGGGAAAAAGGGGAAAAATGGGGGGAAATAGGGAAAACCGGGGAAAAATGGGGGGGAAATGGGAAAAATGGGGGAAAATGGGGAAAAAATGGGAAAAATTGGGGGAAAAATGGGGGAAAATGGGGAAAAAAGAGGGAAAAAAGAGGGAAAAAGGGGAAAAATGGGGGGAAATAGGGAAAACCGGGGAAAAATGGGGGGGAAATGGGAAAAATGGGGGAAAATGGGGAAAAAATGGGAAAAATTGGGGGAAAAATGGGGGAAAATGGGGAAAAAAGAGGGAAAAAAGAGGGAAAAAGGGGAAAAATGGGGGGAAATAGGGAAAACCGGGGAAAAATGGGGGGGAAATGGGAAAAATGGGGGAAAATGGGGAAAAAATGGGAAAAATTGGGGGAAAAATGGGGGAAAATGGGGAAAAAAGAGGGAAAAAAGAGGGAAAAAGGGGAAAAATGGGGGGAAATAGGGAAAACCGGGGAAAAATGGGGGGGAAATGGGAAAAATGGGGGAAAATGGGGAAAAAATGGGAAAAATTGGGGGAAAAATGGGGGAAAATGGGGAAAAAAGAGGGAAAAAAGAGGGAAAAAGGGGAAAAATGGGGGGAAATAGGGAAAACCGGGGAAAAATGGGGGGGAAATGGGAAAAATGGGGGAAAATGGGGAAAAAATGGGAAAAATTGGGGGAAAAATGGGGAAAAATGGGGAAAAATGGAGGGGAATGGGGAAAAAATTGGGAAAATGGGGGGGGAAAATGGGGAGAAATGGGGGGAAATGGGGAAAATGGGGAGAAAAAGGAAAAGTTTAGGGCTGGGATGGGGAGAAGTGGGAAAAAAGGGGGGAAATGGGGAAAACGGGGAAAAATGGGGAAAAAACAGGGAAAAAATGGAGAAAAATGGGGAGAAATGGGGAAAAAGGGGGGGAATGGGGAGAGATTTAGGGATGGGATGGGGGAAATGGGAAAAATGGGGGAAAATGGGAGAAAAACGGTGAAAAAAGGGGGAATGAGGGGAAATGGGGAAAAATTGGGAGAGGTTTAGGGCTGGGATGCGGAAAATTGGGAAAAAAGGGGAAAAAATGGGGAAAAATCCCATCTCATCCCACCCCCATTCCCACATCCCCATTCCCACATCCCCA
>NW_008236073.1:0-865 GCF_000691975.1 Corvus brachyrhynchos
AGAGCCAGTGCCCGCCTTTCACTTCCAGCACCGAGGACACTGTATGGGATACCAGCACAGTCATTTTCTGACCCAAGGTGAATTTGCGTGTTTCCTGGATGTTTAGCACGACTGCTGCAACGGCTCTGAGGCACTCAGGCCATCCTTTGCCTGCTGCATCTAGCTGCTTGGAGAAATAAACAACTGCCTGTCGGTATGGGCCCAGGTCCTGTGCTAGTATTCCCAAGGCAATCCTTTGTTTCTCATGGGAAAATAGAAAGAATGGTTTACTCACGTGTGCTGGTTTGGCCAAATATAGAAATATATCCTCTGAGAGAAGGCAGGTTAAAAACCACCCCTCCCCCCACCAGGTTCGGGAAAAAACCTTTTTCCTCGAAGGAAAGTGAAAGAGATAAAAACTATTTATTTAAAAACACAGAGGAAAAAGATACTAATGCTAAATAATGAAACCTCTCGCTGTAGAGAGAAAACCTGGGAAAATCTCAGAGTCCTTCCGTAGTCTCTCTCTCTCTCGCCCTCCTTGGAGCTGAGACAGGGTGGTGGGCCCACCTCCAGGGCCAAGGCCTCTGTGGAAATTCCTCCCAGTGTATTCTGATGTTGAAACAGTCCAGCAGAGAAAAAAAGGAAAAAACGAAGTCCCAGGAAAACAAGGTTCAACTCTCCATCTCTCTCCGGCCGGAATGAAAGCTGAAAACTGGCCGGAAAGCAAGCAAGCCGGGTGCTCCCCCCTGCTCTCGCTCTCCTGCCGCAGCTGAATGCAGACCGGTTTTATCTCCGTGTCCTTGAAAACATGAAAACAAACTGAAAAACTGCTTTGAAAGTTTTAGTCGGGTTTTTCTCAGGCTCAGTTTAAAGGCATAGAAAG
>NW_008236074.1:0-754 GCF_000691975.1 Corvus brachyrhynchos
AGTCCAGTGGAGAATGGAGACTGACGGTGGATTGCTGGATCCTGAATGAGGTCATGCCACCAAGTGCTGCCGTACCAGACATGTTGGAACTTCAGTAAGAGCTGGAGTCCAAGGCAGCAAAGTGGTACACAACTATTGGCATGCCAATGCCTTCTTCTCCATTCCTTTGGCAGCAGAATGCAGGCCCCAGTTTGCTTTCACCTGGAAGGGCGTACAGTACACCTGGAACCGGCTGCCCCAGGGGTGGAAGCACAGTCCCACCATTTGCCACGGACTGATCCAGAAGGCACTGGAAAAGGATGAGGCCCCAGAACATCTGCAGTACATCAATTACATCATTGTGTGGGGGGACATGGCAACAGAAGTATTTGAGAAAGGAGAGAAGATCATCCAGACTCTCCTGGAAGCCAATTTCGCCATCAAGAAGAACAAAATCAAGGGACCTGCCCAAGAGATCCAGTTCCTGGGAGTAAAGTGGCAAGATGGATGACGTCAGATTCCCACCGAGATCATCAATAAGATCACTGCGATGTCTCCACCAACCAAGAAGAAGGAAACACAAGCTGTCCTAGGTGCCATAGGCTTTTGGAGAATGCACATTCCTGAGTACAGCCAGATCATGAGCCCTCTCTACCTGGTTACCCGCAAGAAGAACAATTTCCACTGGGGCCAGCAGGAAGCCTTCTCCCGGATCAAGCAGGAAATCGCTCATGTGGTAGCACTTGGCCCAGTCAGGACAGGACCTGAGGTGAAG
>NW_008236075.1:0-792 GCF_000691975.1 Corvus brachyrhynchos
GCATCGGGATAGCGGGATTGGGATTGGGATAGCAGCATTGGGATATGGGACAGGGATGTTGTGACTTCCCAATTTCCAGTCCCTCCCATCCCCAATCCATCCCCATTCCCGATTTCCCATCCCTGCTCCATCCCGAATCCAGCCCCATTCCCGATTTCCCATCCCTGCTCCACCCCCATCCCCATTCCCGAATCCATTCCCATTCCCAAATCCATCCCCGCCATCCCCATTTCCCATCCCTGCTCCATTCCCATTCCCATCCCCATTCCCGATTCCCCACCTCATTCCCAACCCTCGCCCTCCTCGTCGCTTTCCTGGCTCCATCCCCATTCCCATTCCCATTCCCCATTCCCATTCCCCATCCCATCCCCATTTCCCCATTCCCCGTTTCCCATCCCTGCTCCAGCCCCAATCCATCCCCATTTCCCAAATCCATCCCCATTCCCCATTCCCGATTTCCCATCCCTCCAATCCCCATCCTGAATCCATCCTGAATCCATCCCATTCCCAATTTCCAATCCATCCCCAATCCATCCCCATCCCATCCCCATTTCCCCATTCCTGATTTCCCATCCCTGCTCCATCCCCAATCCATCCCCGCCATCCCCATTCCCATTCCCGAATCCATCCCCATCCTATCCCCATCCTGAATCCATCCCCATTCCCAATTCCCCACCCCATTCCCACCATTCCTGATCCTCGCCGTCCTTGTTGCTCTCCCGGCTCCATCCCCATTCCCATTTCCCATCCCAAATCCATCCCCATTCCCATTCCCATCCCATTTCCCATCCC
>NW_008236076.1:0-440 GCF_000691975.1 Corvus brachyrhynchos
AAGTGCTGTTTACATTGAACTTCCTCTCTCTGGTCGGGGATAGGGAGAAGCCTCCAGTGGCAATCCATCATCAGACGGTTTGTAGGGGAATCAAGCAAGCTCTTCCAGGAATAAGTGTTTTGTCCCGTAACCCTCGAACGAGGTTGTGGGAAGGTCCCAGCCCAGTGCTATTTAATGGCCGAGGATATATGTGTGTTTCCTCCCCAGAGGGACTGCTGTGCGTGCCCAGCAAGTGGTGCCGTGCTACGCATGCAGGACCCCGAAGCGAGAGGCATCAGCTCCTGAGGAAAGTAACGCCACTACTACAACAGCTGGAACACTGGGACCCCCATCCCGAGAAGCCTTGGGAGAGGCTGCAGACGTGGCTGAATGAAGGGGCTGAGAACTTGCCAGGTCCACCACTCTCTGTAGTGGGGGAAATAGCGAGACCCTTTGGCGAA
>NW_008236077.1:0-221 GCF_000691975.1 Corvus brachyrhynchos
GGTTGGAAAGGTCCTGAGACGGGCTCCGGGTTCCCGTCCAAGGCAGGGTTCTGAGGAAACATGGGTGAGCCAGGAGGTCGATGGCTCTCCTGTGCTAAAAAGCAGTCTGCTCTAGCTGTGTTTTCCAGCGTAGGGGAAGAGGGGTCAGGGACACAGATTGGAAGAGGGTATAAGAGAATTAACAGGAGGTTTTTGCAGTGGCTTTTCATGTACTGTGTTTT
>NW_008236078.1:0-522 GCF_000691975.1 Corvus brachyrhynchos
GGGACCTTCCTGGGGACACCGGGACTGTCCTGGAGACACCCCTGGGGACACCAGGACCCCCCTGGGGACACCGGGACCCCCCTGGGGACACCGGGACCTCCTGGGGACATTGGGACCCTCCTGAGGACATCAGGACCCTTCCGGGGACCCCCCCCCGGGCCCCCCAAGGCCAGCAGGGGACACCTACGGGCGTCACCAGGGCGCTGAAGCCCTCCTGGGCCATCTCCAGCTGGAAGGAGCTGCTGTGGGCGCTCTGGGTGCCTGCGGGAGGGGCCGGCGGCCTGGTCCACCTCCTGGCCACCTCCTGGCCACCTCCTGGTCACCAGGAGGTCCAGCCCCCCGCCCCGGTACCCTCGATGGCGAAGATCTTCTCCTGCAGCTGGTTCTGGATGTCCCCCAGCGCGTCGAAGTTGTCCACGCGGAAGACGTGGTCGCGGCCGGGGCTGGAGGCGATCTCGAGGAGCTCGGCCTGGGCGTCCGGCGTCTGGAAGGCGCTGCCCACCTGCGGGGGATGGGTGGGAT
>NW_008236079.1:0-296 GCF_000691975.1 Corvus brachyrhynchos
TGTTCCAGGTTTCTTGGATTAATCCTCAACTTATCAGAATTAAGCCTAAATTACTTAGATCCAACCCTCAATTTGAGAGTCTCAAAACCCAAATTTCTTGGAGTAATCCTCAATTTAGCAGAATTAAGCCCACATTTCTTGGAATTTAATCCTCAATCCGGCAGTCTCAAAACCTAAAGTTCTTGGATTAATCCTCAGTGTGGCAGAATTAAGCTCGAATCTCTTGGAATCAGCCCTCAATTCAGCAGTCTTAAAACCTAAATCTCTTGGATCAATCCGCAATTTAGCAGAATTAA
>NW_008236079.1:1913-3118 GCF_000691975.1 Corvus brachyrhynchos
ACATAATGTTAGAAAAACTTTACCTAGGTTCTGTAATGTAATACATGATATAGAATGTCTATTGTTACAGTAGTCAGTTTAGAAAAGATAGGCAGAGAAAGTCTTCACATTCCTGGAGGATCTTATCAGAGAAGAAGAAAACCAGAAACCAGAGAGAGAAGAATTTATGGAGGGAGCAGAGACATAGTAGAGCCAAAGAGGAAGATAAGGCTGATGGGATGATACACAGAAACTCCAAAGAATTTATGAATCATGCATGATTGTGATGAATATACAATGAGATATGTACTTTTAAAGACAATCTTTTGGATGTAAAGGTGTGCCTTTGGCTCTGCCAAAGCACCCGGCCATAATACCCTTTTTGCTGTTGTCTCCTAATTGTCCCTTTTATTAAACTTTTTTTAAATTTTACAAAAGTGAACCTCATTTTTCACAATGTGGTACTTAATCAGCCATGCTGAGAGAAATTATTTTTATTTCATTTCACATTCTATTGCTTTTTACCCTATTTTAAAGTTCTTTCCCATAACCTTTGAGTGGCAAAATGGCCACACACAAGAAAATTAGAGCTCCCATTTCTCTAGTGAACTCTTCAGAAATGTACTAATGCATACATTTACCAGAAGTTTTGAACAGACACCGTGTTTTGTATTAAAATGTGAAAAAGTAGCTTGCAGTGCTAGAAAAATACTATTAAAGTGTTACGAAAGTTACTCAGCACCACGTGCAAAACATTTTCTTTTCATCTCAGGTGCAAAACTGTTGTAACCGCTGGACTCTGCCTAGCAGGCTGCTGCTCCCTGAAAGCTCAGCAAGGGTTTCCTAGGGCCATGCGATTAGTCGCATCCCGGAGTCCATTTTGGACAGCCCTGCGATCTGGCTCCGGCAGCTAGCACCGTTACAATGCAGTGGATGGTAAAGAAGGTAGAGAAGGGTCTCTCATGAGGGTTTGAGATGGCTTTAATTATATCGTGTCCCCGCGATGTTCAGAGGTAGAGAGAACAGCGTGGTCTGGGTGCAGGATTGTTTTGTCAGGGGCCCAAGGGCGGTCCCTGGGCGGGGTTGAAACTGAGGGAATGGCCAGGGCTAGGGCAAGGAACAGAGGGAACATCACAGAATCAGGGGGTTAACAGGCTACCACATCTTGAATCAGGGGGATGGGAAGCAGGAGGATTAGTTTGTCAGGAACAATGCATCCAGCTTGG
>NW_008236080.1:0-431 GCF_000691975.1 Corvus brachyrhynchos
GGGGAAAAATGGGACAAAAACGGGGGGAAATGGGGGGAAAATGGGAAAAAACGGGAAATAAACGGGACAAAACCGGGTGAAAATGGGAAAAAACGGGAAATAAATGGGGGAAAAATGGGGGGAAATGGGAAAAACGGGAAATAAACAGGGCAAAAACGGGGAAAAACGGGACAAAAACGGGGGAGAATGGGGGGAAAATGGGAAAGAACGGGGAAAATGGGGAAAAAACGGGAAAACAGGGAAAAATGGGAGAAAAACGGGGGAAATGGGAGAAAATGGGAAAAATGGGAGAAAACGGGGGAAAATGGGGAAAACGGGGGAAAAATGGGAGAAAATGGGGGAAAAACAGGAGAAAATGGGAAAAAAACGGGGAAAATGGGAGAAAAAGGGAGAAAAACGGGAGAAAATGGGGGAAAAACAGGAGAAAATGG
>NW_008236081.1:0-1056 GCF_000691975.1 Corvus brachyrhynchos
CAATACTATTTAAGATTCCCAATCCTGTTCCCGCAACACCGGTTATATCTCTTTGCGTTTGTTTCTTAGAAGGGTTCTGCTTTTGCAACCAGGTTGTCCACCCCTTGAAGCAACTTTGCAGAAAAGGTGAACAAGCTGGCTGAATTTCTGAGACAGTGTTTTGCATCAGCAACTTGACTTGTTTAAGGGACCATGCCGGATTGAACAATATTTGTTGTTGGCCTGTTTTGGTGATTATACATGGTCCAATTTCAAAAATTCTCGGGCTTAGCATGACCGGTGGTTGGGTGGTAGGTATTGCAACATCAACTTTGAGTTCCCCCCAGTATTTTGTACTGTTTTACCACACATGACTTTATGGGAAAATTGTACAGCAATTAAGTTTAGCCAACAATCTTGACTTGGAATTTCACAAAACAAAACACAGCTGTGAGGTCCAATGCTATAACTGTGTATAGGTTCAGTAAAAAATTCAGCAATTAATCTACATCGTATTGTAACCTAGTCACCTCGGGTTACCATAAAGGGAGGAAAAACATTTTTCTTGTCATCCAGCACAAGGGGGGTACTTATACCATGGTATGTGATTACTGCACTCAGTATGGGCTTTGCTACGGCATTTATTTTGAATTTATAAGTTAAACCTTTCAGGCTTGGCTGATCTGCCAGGTTACTTTGCCAATTGCATGTTACACAGGTTGGTTTGGTTAGAGGAAAGTTATACCAGCAGTCAGTTAGTTTGTTTCTGCAAAGCTTTGTGACTTCAACATTGTTGGCGCTGGGGTCAAAGGTGTAGTTACCAACGTTCTTCTGACAACAACACAGGATGAAGGGGGTTTGTTTGTCACACTCCCACTCTGTTTTAGGGCAGAGTTTGGCCATGATGGTGGGGTGCAAATCACTTTTCCCATCTGGTTTTAGAGAATTTCCAGCGATTGCAATGGTGGAAGCTTTCTCGTAAAGAGATCCTTCTACTTTTCTGCATCCTACCTTAATTTTTTCACCAATTGTTCCTTTTAGGATTCTAGTCCAATCCTTCAAGTCCCATCCCCATTC
>NW_008236082.1:0-231 GCF_000691975.1 Corvus brachyrhynchos
GTTCTTCTTCTGGAAGTTCAGGAATTTAGCAGGCTCTTTGCTGAAGCGGCACTCCGTGTCAATTAGTAACATTATCTGAAATTTATGGTTTCTCCCATTGCTTGCTTATCTCCAAATCCCTGGCCCTATGTCAAAGCAGATATACACCATCTGTTTGTAAAGACATACTCATCGTACTCCTTTCAATCCCTCCACTTCTTATTTTCTCAATAATTGTCTTTACAAACTTTA
>NW_008236083.1:0-595 GCF_000691975.1 Corvus brachyrhynchos
AATCTTTTTAAGAGTTGTCTCATTTCTCACAAGCCAGAAGCATCGGAACCATCTATACAGACTCAAGATATGCATACGGGGTAGTCCACACCTTCGGAAAAATTTGGTCAGAGCGGGGATTCCTTAACACCAAGGGAAAAGACATCCTGCAACAAGGAACTGATTTTAAAAATTTTAGAAGCACTCAAACTACCTTAGGTGATCTCCGTTGTGCATATTCCAGGAGACCAGACAGGAACCACCAGAGAAGCAAGGGGAAATGTGCTTGCAGACCTAGCTGCAAAGGAAGCAGCTGTTACAGAAGAAAGAGCAAAAATGATGGAAGTTAATGCACTTCCAAACAACGTCAACAGCACTTTACTAAAAAGCACTCTACCAAAAAGCACTTTACCCACACCCATATTTAGTGACCAAGAAAAGCAAAAATTGATTCTAATTGGAGGAGAAGAAGATTCTCAAGGCCAGCGGCACTTGCCAGATGGTCGTCAAATTTTAAACAAAGAATTAACAAGAGAAATTTTATGGAATATCCATCAGAGCAATCATCGGGGTTCAAAGGCTTTAGCGGACCACTTCCTCAGAACTTTTGGATGCA
>NW_008236084.1:0-906 GCF_000691975.1 Corvus brachyrhynchos
AAAAATGGGGAAAAAAGGGAAAAAATGGGATTGAAAGGGGGGAAAATGGGGGGAAATCAGGATTTAGGAGGGAAAATGGGAAAAAAGCAGCAATTTGGGGGGAAAATGGGATTGAGGGAGCAAAAAATGGGATTGAGGGAGGAAAAGGGGATTGAGGAGGGGAAAAATGGGGAAAATGGGGGAAAAATGGGATTGAGGGGGGAAAATGGGAAAACTGGGATTTAGGGGGAGAAAAATGGGATTTAGGGAGAGAAATGGGGGAAAAATGGGGGAAAAACTGGGATTTAGGGGGGAAATGGGGGAAAAATGGGATTGGGAAGGGAAAATGGAGAAAACCTGGGATTGAGGAGGATGAGCGAGGGAAAAAAATTGGGATTTAGGAAATTAAACGGGGGAAAAAACAGGGATAGAGGCAAAGAAATGGGGAAAGAGGGATTGAGAAGTGGGAAAAGTTGGGATTGAGGAGGAAAATCGGGAAAAAACCCCGGGATGGAGAAGGATGGGAATTTCAAGGCTCAAGGCTCATCCTGGGATGGCATTCCCAAGGAAAGCATCGGAAAAATGCCCCCAAAATCCCGGAAAAAACCCAAAAAAACCCCCAAAACCCCAAAAAACAACAAAAAACCCCAAACCAAAACAAAAAAACCCAAAAAAACCCAAAAACCCCCCAAAAAACCCCAAAAACAAAAAAAAAACCACCCCAAAAACCCCAAAAAACCACCAAAAAAACCCCAAAAAAACAAACAAAAAAAAACCAAACCCCCCCCAAAAAACCTCAAAAAACCCCAAAAAACCAAAAAAAAAGCCATAAAAAAACCCCAAAAAACCTCAAAAAAAACCCCAAAGCCCCCCCAAAAACCCACAAAAAACCTCAAAAAACCCAAAATAACCCCAAAAAACCCCAAA
>NW_008236085.1:0-256 GCF_000691975.1 Corvus brachyrhynchos
GATATATTTCTAAATTTGGCCAAACCGGAATACATGAGTAAACCATCCTTTTTGTTTTCCCATGAGAAACAATGGATTGCCCTGGGAATACTAGCACAGGACCTGGGCCCATACTGATGGGCAGTTGCTTATTTCTCTAAGCAGCTAGATGCAGCAGCCAAAGGACGACCTGGGTGCCTCAGAGCCATTGCGGCAGTTGTGCTAAACATCCAAGAAGCACGCCAATTCACCTTGGGTCAGAAAATGACTGTGCTGG
>NW_008236086.1:0-498 GCF_000691975.1 Corvus brachyrhynchos
TTCCCCAATTATTAATCCCTAATATTCCTTATTGATTAATATTTTTCCTATTATTAATACTTTTCCCTATTTTTTTCCCTATTATTTCTTTTTCCACCTTTTTTTCCCATTTCCCCCCTTATTCATTAATATTTTCCCCAATTATTAATCCCTAATATCCCTCATTCATTCTTATTTTTCAATATCATTTATTAATATTTCCCCAATTATTAATCCCTAATATTCCTCATTTATTCTAATTTTTCCCTATTATTAATCCCCAATATTTTTATTCTCCTTTTCCCATTTTTCCTCATTTTCCCACTTTTTCTTCCTATTTCCCTCCTTATTCATTAATATTTTTCCCAATTATTAATCCCTAATATTCCTTATTAGTATTTTTCTTATTATTTATTAATATTTTCCCCTAATTTTTAGCCCTAATATTCCAAATTTTCTCACCTTTTTCTCCCCATTTCTCCCATCGTTTATTAATATTTTTCCCAATTATTAATCCCT
>NW_008236087.1:0-434 GCF_000691975.1 Corvus brachyrhynchos
GGGACACACCCAGTTAGGGGAGGGACACGCCCATCGGGGGACACGCCCACTGATAGCGGGGAAACGCCCATTTGGGGAGGGACACGCCCACTTGGGGACACGCCCATCGATGGTGGGGACACGCCCAGTTAGGGGAGGGACACGCCCATTTGGGGGAGGGGAGATGCCCAGTTTGGGGTTGGGGAAGAAATGGTCAGAGGCCACGCCCCCTTTGGGGTCAGGGTGGGGGAATTTGGGGATTGACGCCCCCCCCACGTGCAGCCAATGGGGCGTGGGCCGAAGCCACGCCCACTCAGGGCAGAAAGCCACGCCCCCTTGGTGCACGGACACGCCCACTTTGGAGAGGGCCACGCCCATTTTGGGGTCTGGGCGGGGCCACCCTGGGAATTAAAGCCCCTCTGTGATCACTGACCACGCCCCTCGTGATGAGGACA
>NW_008236088.1:0-732 GCF_000691975.1 Corvus brachyrhynchos
GGGGATTTTGGGGGGATTTGGGATCGTTTTGGGATCCAGGTGGGAATTTTGGGCTGGGAATTTCGGGAATTCGGGGTCCAGGGATGGAATTTTGGGCTTCAGGGATGGAATTTTGGGATCCAGGTGGGAATTTTGGGATTCAGGGATGGATTTTGAGGACCCCACAATAAAAAAATCCATTTCAAACCCATTTTCAGGCCGATTTCGAAGCCGTTTTTGGGGGATTTTGGGGGGATTTGGGATCGTTTTGGGCTCCAGGTGGGAATTTGGGGCTGGGAATTTTGGGAATTTGGGCTTCAGGGATGAATTTTGGGATTCAGGGATGGAATTTTTGGGCTTCAGGGATGAATTTTTGGGATTTTGAGGATCCCACACTAAAAAAATCCATTTCAAATCCATTTTCAGGCCGATTTCGAAGCCGTTTTTTGGGGATTTTGGGGCGATTTGGGATCGTTTTGGGCTCCAGGTGGGAATTTTGGGCTGGGAATTTTGGGAATTGGGGCCGTTCCTGACCTGCTCGAACTCGTCCGTGATGGTTTTGGGCTCCTCGTGCCGCTGGAACCACATCATGTACTTGGTGTGGAAGCGCCACGACTGCTTCTTGAGCGCCTTGGCCGCCAGGTACTGAGCCTTGGTGCCCTGGGGAGCCCCAAAATCCACCACTGGCACCCCAAAATCCCCCAAAGCCAAAGAAATCCACCCAAAATACCCCCAGAGCCAAAGAAATCCACC
>NW_008236089.1:0-372 GCF_000691975.1 Corvus brachyrhynchos
TCAGTGATGATTTCAGGTTCTGACTCCCCTGCTCGTTGCGAGGGCCCTCGTTCCTCATCATCATTAACTGGGTGTACTGTTTGGTCTTATACTTCCTCCTCTGCACAGGGGCGACTGCTGCTGGTTGTGATTGCCCTTGTGGTTCAGCTGGAGCCTGGACGGTTGTAACATCCGTGGGTTCCACTGCTGCACCATCAGACTCTCCTCCTTCGGGGCAGGGAGAGGGTTTCCCACTAGCTGGGGAGGTGTATTCCCTCAGCACCTGGCACAGAAGTTACTCAGACATCTGAAGAGAGGCAGGACTTTTTAATTATGGGAAAAGATGCATGTCATGTTATAGGTCTGTCTTGGGGTGACCTTATGATGTGTATC
>NW_008236090.1:0-385 GCF_000691975.1 Corvus brachyrhynchos
GCGATTTGGGGGCATTTAAGGACATTTTGGGAGGTTTTTGGGGACATTTGGGGGGAATTTTGGGATATTTGGAGGGTCCTGGAGGGGATTTGGGGCCATTCTGGGATATTTGGGGGGACTTTGAGAATTTGGGGCCATTTGGGGCATTTTGGGGCCGTTTAGGGCCATTTTGGGCCATTTTTGGGTCATTTGGGGCCATTTCTGGGTGATTTCTGTGCCCTTTTTGGGGTGATTTCGGTTCAATTTTTGGGTGATTTCGGTGCCATTTCTGGGGTCATTTCAGTGCCATTTTTGGGGTGATTTCAGGCCATTTTGGGGTGATTTCGGTTCCATTTTTGGGGTGATTTTGGTGCCATTTTGGGGTGATTTCGGTGCCATTTTTGAG
>NW_008236091.1:0-1192 GCF_000691975.1 Corvus brachyrhynchos
AAGATAGTTTGGGCATAAAATATGGAGACAGGTGCAAAAGTGTAACTCATAATTTGCCCTTTTTAAATGTTCACAACAATACATGTATCTTGCTCTAGAATCTTTTGCCTCTAAAATGGTTGAGCAAGTAAGGAAACCATCACAAAATTTCACCTCTCTTAGAGGTATTTAAGTCCCCCTAAAGTGAGGCTTTTCCCATAGTAGAAGCCTACTTCTACATTTGTTGAAGTTCTCAGTTAGACAAAGTGGCAATGGAGAGCTGTTTTTAACTGCAGCATCTGATAAAGTCTGCATGATTTGATGAGCAAAAATTCCAGCCTGAGGAGTCACTCACTGTGCAGTCATTGTTTCATTAAGGCCTACAATGACATTGGTTGATGTTAGTTTCCAGAAAAGCATAACGGAAGGGCTACATTTGCTGATGGATTTTATTAAGCATGAAGGAGTGTTTTGTTTCAGAAATACATAATTTTTTAACCAATTTGGTTGCAAATATCTGTGATAGGATCTTCAGTTCCAGTTAAGGCTAAATTTGGGGTTAAAAGGAACTGCATTTTGTAGGTCTGCAGGAGCACTGGCCTCAGAGCTTGTCCCATTTCTTTTCTTGAGTGCTGGACTGAACCTGACATTTAGCTGTAGTCACGTATTGGTGACCAATGTCCACACCAAAGCAAGGCATAGTTTATTTTCCCTTGCCATAACTAGCTTTGCCAAAAGGTCACACCTGAGGGAGGATTTTGCAATAAACCAGAAAACTAAAGTATTTCTGGACAAAGGGGAGTAGCGTTGTTCCTGTACCCTAACAGTAATGAAATTCTAGGATTTAGAGTTGAGAATTCATCCCTTAACTCTAAAATAAGCTTAATGAGAAATAATACTGTTTGTGACTGGACTGAGTTGGCCTCCATAGCAAAGGGCAGGAGGCACAGTGGCATTTGTAGCCATGAAGCACGACAAGATGTCTGGTCACAGGATCTCCTCTACACGTATCTGGTGTTTTAAGAGGCTGCACTGGGCTAAGAGTGAGAGGGAATATCTTGCAAAGACCAACTCTAGGTCACTGAATCTAGTGAATCCTTCTGAGCCTTCTAACTGCTAAAGCAGCCTCCAAATCTACCCTTTTTTTGGTGTCTGTTTCAAATAAGTTCACAAGAAAGCGGAACTACTGCAATGTTTGTCTGGCACATGCTAG
>NW_008236092.1:0-404 GCF_000691975.1 Corvus brachyrhynchos
TTTGGGGATTTTGGGGATTTTTGGGATTTTGGGACTTTGGGGATTTTTGGGAAATTCGGGATTTTTGGGATTTTTGGGGTTTTGCATTATTGGGGTTTGGGGATTTGGGGGATTTTTGGAATTTTCGGGATTTGGGGATTTGGGGATTTTGCATTATTGGGATTTGGGGATTTTGGGGATTTTTGGGATTTGGGATTTTGGGATTTTTGGGAAATTTGGGATTTTTGGGGATTTTGGAGGTTTTGGGGATTTTTTGGGAAATTTGGGATTTTTATGGGACTTTTGGGATTTTGGGGATTTTTCGAGATTTTGGGGATTTGGGGATTTTGGGATTTTTGGGATTTGGGGGTTTTGGGGAAATTTGGGATTTTTGGGGATTTTTGGGATTTTGCATTATTGGGGTT
>NW_008236093.1:0-400 GCF_000691975.1 Corvus brachyrhynchos
TCAATGTATTCATCCACCTTTCTTCCTTGCAGCCAGCCAGGTTCCCGCCCAGGCTATCCTCATGCCCAGAAGTTCACGAGAAAACTACAACCCATCTGTCTTCTGGACTGAGGTGGTAGGGGAGGATAAGCCGATGTTAAGCTGCAAGATTTCATGCCAGGGCTCGGACATCAGCCTAGCAGGGATGATGGACACGGGGGCAGACATGACGGTCATCGCCTCCAGCAACTGGCCGTCACATTGGGGGTTGCAACCGGCAGAAAGTGTTTTTACAGGTGTGGGAGGATCTGTGGCTGGCCAGAGAAGCAGGACTCTTGTCCAGATTGAGGGTCCAGAGGGGCGAATTGCAACAGTCCGTCCATTTGTTATTGACTCTGGGTTTACATTGTGGGGCAGGGAT
>NW_008236093.1:4618-5176 GCF_000691975.1 Corvus brachyrhynchos
CCAAAGGGGAAAAGGGCCTGACAGCCGAGAAGGCTGGCACCGGGTTTGTGGTTCTGCTTGCTGTTACTGCCATAGTTATTGTTGTTTGTTTTTGTTATACACACACACACACACACATATATATATATATATATAAAAAACAGTAAAGACCTGTTATTCCTGATACATTTGCCCGAAAGCCCCTTAATTTCAAAATTATAATAATTCGGAGGGAAGGGAGTTGCAATTTTTTTTCATTTCAAGGGACACTCCTGCCTTCCTTGGCAGACACCTGTCTTTCAAACCAAGACAACTTTAAAGAATATAAAGAAGTTTATTAACAGAACTAAAAGGTAAAAAAAAGTCAGAATAAGCCTTCAGAACACTTCTCCTGCCCCCACCTCTTCTTTCTTTCCCACTGACAACATGAAAAGACAACACTTGTGATTTTCAGTTTACCACCTCTATAATAATCTTCCTTCAGTTCACTTAGGGAGAGGAGTCTCTCTTGCTCATGCTATGGAGACATCTCCACAAGAAACAGTTCTCTCGTGGCTTCAATGTCACAGCAAGACAGCC
>NW_008236093.1:5411-5828 GCF_000691975.1 Corvus brachyrhynchos
CTCATCTTTCTCTGTTCAAGCTTCTCATTAGATCCCAGCTACTTCAACATTTGCCTGTTTCAGCACAGGTGCCTTTGCTCATGGTTGGGGTTTGAACACTCCACCCCCCCATGCTTTTCATGAAATTACAACGGGTACTCTGATGTATCATAGTCCATCACCATAGCTTTACAAAAGAATTTCAGCTTCTAGGTTTGAAGCATCTCCTCTTTCTCCTCTCTCTGGGCTTCAGCTCTTCCTTCTTCACTGACTTTGGTGTCTCTATGGTGTGTTCTTTACGTGCCTTCCCCTTTCCCTTTCCTCTGACTCGAGATTGGATTGATGTCTGTAGGTTTCATCTGTTCTGGAGAATTTAACAGCACTAAAAGAGTTAATCTCACCTGTGCCTTGCATCAGGAGTTTGCCTCTTGCTGTTGG
>NW_008236094.1:0-1249 GCF_000691975.1 Corvus brachyrhynchos
TCAAGTTTACTGCAGTAGCCATCCATGAACCCCAGATTACTACTACATTAATAACACAGAACATGGCTCTCAGAGTGCATTAGTGAGGTACCAAGAGAAAACCCAAATGATGATCCTCCTCACAGAAAAGGTAACAGACAAAAAAAAAGTGTGAAAATACTTTTTAAAAGATGGCTGAAATTAGGTAAATTCTTAAAATTAAGTAAATGTCTGAAATGAAATTTAAGTAAATTTAACTGTTGCAAAGTATTCTGAATACACATACAGTACAATATACTAGAGTCCAAAATTAAAAACTTACAGTCATGGAAATATGGGGTAAGGGATATGTTTATTTGGAAAAATCAGTTCAGCAGAGATCTCTTTGCTACAAATATCTTGAATTTAATTCTTCTGCCTTGATACAATCTCCTGAGAAAATAAAAAATACAATAAAAATCCTACAGGAAAAACTTGTGTTCGATGCAATCTATTCACTCAGACCTGATACAAAAGTCTAATTTGTTCTCTTGATTTATTGTCTTAAGGAGAATGAATCAATTATTCTTCCACTCAGAAGTCTATGGCATTAATCCTTGAGTTGAATCAGGGAAAATTCAATCTCTCATGAGTTCCCGCTCCATTTACGTTTCTTGTAGTGTTCTGTTTTGTTGGAGTGAGAGCTCCTCTGGACTCAGGCCCAGAGGGAAGCCAAAGCACAGGGGTTGAATTAAAACCTTTGGACAAGCTGAGATACATGAAGTCACACCAAAATGAAATAGAAATACAGATTTTTTAACTTTTAGTAGAAATATATGCTAAGTGCCTTAAACATTGAAAAGCTGCAGCAGAGACCTTAAACACAGTTCTTACTACAGCAGTGTTACCTTTTCACAGAATTCTTTACTTTAGACAAAATCTAGATAGAACTGTACTGTTCAGTTTTTTTAGATAGAGTGTTCACATAAACAATAAGAACTGATAGAAACTGTACATGCAAATCTGTGTAATACCTATGTAACACTTGTGTAAGGCTTACGACTGTTAGAATTAGACCAGGATAGGTTAAGAAAAGGAAAACTAAAATCGTGTGTTAATCTTATTGGTCAATTAACAAATACAATCCACACTTCTGCAAGAAAAAATATAGAGTCTAGAGTCTAGAGTCTAGAGCATATAGAGTATAGAGCATACAGAATATATAGAGCGTATAGAGCATATAGAAGAAGAAGAAGCTGTTTTGCCTGCTGTTTGCTGTTGCTGCTTGCCT
>NW_008236095.1:0-444 GCF_000691975.1 Corvus brachyrhynchos
TACCTCGGGGACGTCGTGGGACAGCTCGGGGACACTCAGGGACACCCCCCGTGAGTCTTGGGGACATCGTGGGACACCTGCGGACACCCGGGGACATCGTGGGACACCCCTGTAAGCCTTGGGGACATCGGGGACACCTTGGGGACATCGGGGACACCTTGGGGACACCTCGGGGACACCTCGGGGACACCGCGGGACGTCGCTGGGGTGGCCTCGGGACACCCAAACCTGGGACAATGGGGCTTCGTTGGGGCGCGACACCTCGGGGACATCGCTGGAGACGCCCCCCGGAGCTTGGGGACATCGTGGGGCACCCTGGGGACACCCTGGGGACACCCAGGACAGCCTGGTGACACCTTGGGGACACTCTGGGGACACCCTGGGGACACCCAGGACAACCTGGTGACATCGTGGGGACACCCTGGGGACACCCTGGGGACACCC
>NW_008236096.1:0-305 GCF_000691975.1 Corvus brachyrhynchos
CTCTGTCCTCGTCCCACGCTGGGAGATGTCCGTTGTCCTCGTCCCATGCCACTGGAGCCTCGCTGTCCCCGTCCCACACCAGGTGATGTCCACCATCCTCGCCCCACACCACAGGAGCTTCACTGTTGTATTCCCAAACCGTGGGATGTTTGCCCTCATCTCCCGGGACAGAGGGAGGTTCACCATCATCCCCCAGAACACCGGGAAGTTCACTGCTGTCTTCCTCCTCTTTGGCCTCCTCTTTGGAAGCAGAGGGAGCCAGAGGAGGAGCTGATGCTGCTTTTGTGCCCTGTGGACAGATGGTA
>NW_008236096.1:2672-2922 GCF_000691975.1 Corvus brachyrhynchos
TGAGGGTGCCACGAGCGCGTTCGACAATGGCTTGGCCAGTAGGAGAATGTGGGATACCAAAGGTATGGTCTACACCCCATAGGTGTAAAAAATGCCGCATCTTCTCCGAGGCGTAGGCAGGACCATTATCGGTTTCACAGAACCTGGCACGCCCAGGACTGAGAAAGCCAGTTTCCAATGGGCAGTGACATCACAGCCCTTCTCTCCAGTGTGAGTGATAGCCCACATAGCCGAGGAGAAAGTGTCAATA
>NW_008236097.1:0-737 GCF_000691975.1 Corvus brachyrhynchos
AGCTTAAGGCACAGAATGTAACTTGGCAAGAAATGGGGAACAAAAGTTGCAGAAATGAGAAACAAACTTGCTGAGACCTGAGTGAGAAACTGCTGAAGCAGCCAACAAGAGACTGCGCCTGCCTAGGAAAGAAAGGTGCAAAGTGCAAAGCGAGGAAGACTGTGGCACCTGGGGAGGTGATGGGGGTCAGGAGGAATTTTTATTACCTCCCCGAGTAGGAACCCATTTCCACTCCCCTTCATCCCCCAGGTCTCCTCCCTCAGCCTGATGCTGAGAGGCCCGGGAGTGCTCTGACTGCTGGGGGGCTTCTCTCAGGGCTGGAAGCGTGAAACTCCACCAGTCTATTTCCCTTTCCCTTTCTCTAATGCTCCTTAGTCTTTCCACTTCCTCCTTAAGCTCGGCCACCAGGGAAAGGAGCTCGTTCACTGCGCACACCTCAGGCAGACTCTTTGACAGCGTCCCCCGGTGCTACTGCCAGGCTCAAACACTCCTCACAGGAAGGGGGCTGGACAGACGCGTCCTTCTGGGAGGGTTCTGTTTGCCTGGGTACACTTTTACTGGCTGGAGCTTTTGATCGTGTGAAGACCATTGCTGAAAAAACCCAACCAACCAAATCTCAACACAAAAACAAACTCAAAACTCCACGGGCAGGGGAACACCCGCAGCCGTGCCCTCAGAGACTGCCACAGCCCTGTTTGCCCGCTCCTGTTCCCCGCGCTCCCCAGAGCCCTTTTTGC
>NW_008236097.1:2592-2957 GCF_000691975.1 Corvus brachyrhynchos
GAGGGGGGGAGAAGCGCAGCCGGTGTTTAACCCCGCGGCAGCGAGTGCGAACGTGAGCACACCCGGTTCCCAGGGCGGGGAATCCCGGGGGAGAAATCCTGAGGGAGGAATCGTGGGGGAGGAATCCCGGGGGAAGGAATCCCGGGGGAAGGAATCCCGGGGGAAGTATCCCACGGGGAGGAATCCTGCGCGGGGGAATGCTGGGGGGCATTAATTGAGGAATTCATCCCGTTCAATTGAGCCGCAGTGAAGCGGTGCCCGGCGCACCAAGGAAACTCAAACACAAAAGCCCCACCGGGATCCCAGCCCCGCACCCACCCCCCGCCAGTTCCTGTCCCCCCCCAATCGGGGGGGCCCAGCGGACA
>NW_008236097.1:4868-5616 GCF_000691975.1 Corvus brachyrhynchos
CTGCCGGCCCCCCAGGGCAGCCCCTGGCCCCGTTTGCGCAGCCCGAGGCAGGGATGTGCGCTCCCACAGAGGGGAAGGGGAACTCCTGGGAAGGAGAGAGGAGCGGCAGTGGGAGCTGCCCCGGCCCCTCGGGGGGACACACGCCCAGGGCTGCCCCGCACCCCGGGGCTCCTTCCCTGCGGGCAGGGCTGCACCCCCGGCCCCACGAGCACCGAGCCCGGCCCAGGAGCCCCCCAGGCTCCCCTCTGCCACCCCACAGCCCCCACAGCCCCTCACTCACCATTTCCTCATCCTTGAGCACGGCCAGGGAGGCCCCGAGCTCGGAGCACCGAGCCTGACCCTGACCCCAGGTCCCCTGATCCCTCGAGAGGAAGTCGCAGACCCTGCGGTACCCGACCCAGCCCTTGGGACAGGCCAGCAGCACCGGAGCCACAGGTGCAACTGGGGTAACTGGAGTTTTACCACAGCTGCCTGCTGGACAGCGAAGGGGAGAAGGTCCGAGGATCGCCCTGCACAGGGAGCGGGGACCCCGCTCTGCCCCGGGGGGCTGGGCCGAGGCAGCTGCCCCTCCCTTACCTGACTGCACAGCCAAGGCCGCCCCCAAAGCCAGGAGCAGGAGCAGCAGAACCAGCAGCGTGACAGGGATGGGATCTGAACCACTCACCTGGAGCGGGAAAGAGCCACTGGAGGCACTGGCCAGGGCCAAGGGCCAAAGGGCGCGGGCCGGGACAGCGACGAAGCCCAGCGC
>NW_008236097.1:6523-7417 GCF_000691975.1 Corvus brachyrhynchos
GACCCCGGTTCCTGAGGCGGCCTGGGGATCCAGGGCTTCATTCACAACCCCGGGAATGGAGCAGAATTCCCTCTCCTCCAGCCCACAGCCGGCACCTCCCTGCTCAGTGCAACCAGCACCTTGCTCCCGAGGCATCAGCAGTGCTGAAAAACCCTTTCGCAGGAGCCTCAGGAACAGTTTTACAACCACGGCGAAGGCCGGCTGGAAGGACCCCGATGAGAGGCCCCGGCTGGTCCCGGCCCTGCGGGAGCCCCAGGCTCAGGAGGGCGGTGCCGGCTCAGTCCCGCCCTTCCCCGCCTGTGCCCTTCCTGCAGCCTGGTGGCCACAGAGGAGCTGTGCTCGTGTGGCTGCTGTAACCGAGCCCAAAGCAACTTCCCCGGGATCTGAACCACTCACCTGGAGCGGGAAAGAGCCACTGGAGGCACTGGCCAGGGCCAGGGGCCAGGGGCCAGGCTGTGGGAACTGCCCAGGGCTGGGGGCAGCCGGGGGCGTTGGGCCCGGCCACTGCAAACCACGAGGCCTCTCCCAGAGCCCTGGGAACAGCCACAGCCCTGCCGGCCCTGGGCTCCTGGGCTGACACTGCCCCTCCCCACAGGCCACAGCGCTGGCCCTGCACTCACCCAGAAATCCTCCAAGGGTTCTTTTCTGGATGACCCCGGTTCCTGATGCGTCCTGGGGATCCAGGGGTTCATTCACAACCCCGGGAATGGAGCAGAATTCCCTCTCCTCCAGCGCACAGCCGGCACCTCCCCGCTCAGTGCAACCAGCACCTTGCTCCTGAGGCATCAGCAGTGCTGAAAAACCCTTTCGCAGGAGCCTCAGGAACAGTTTTACAACCACGGCGAAGGCCGGCTGGAAGGACCCCGATGAGAGGCCCCGGCTCGGCCCGGCCCC
>NW_008236097.1:8622-9365 GCF_000691975.1 Corvus brachyrhynchos
AGTTGCTCCCAGTCATGCCCAGTATGGTTCATTTCACTCTCAGTCCCTCTCAGTAAGAGTTCACTGTGGCCTCAGTCACTTCCAGTATGAACCCGGTCATATCCCCTATGATGTCTTTTGCCCCCATTGTGGCCCCAGTTGCTCCCAGTATGAGTCCGGTCACCCCAGTATGATCCCCAGTAGCTTCCAGACACTCCCATTATGAATCTGGTTTGATCCCTGTCACCCCCAGTATGATCCCAGTCACTCCAAGTATGACCCTGTCACTCCCAGTATGATCCCAGTATGACCCCAGCATGAGCCAGCTGCTCCCAGGATGATCCCAGTTGCCCCCTGCAATTTTCCAATTGTGTCCTTTCACCACCACTATGGTTCCAGTCACTCCCAGTACGATTCCAGTCAGTCCCAGGATGATCCCAAGCATGCCCACTATATCCCAGGAGCACACAGTTGCTCTCAGCATGCTCCCAGTAGCCCTCAGTGTGGTCCCAGTATATCCCAGTATGATCCCTGGTGCCCCAGCTCCGCTCCCCCTGGGTTCTGGTCCCGGTCCTGGTGTATCCCAGTGTCCCAGTCTGTCCCAGCCCATCCCACCCTGTCCCTCTCTGTCGTGGTCCCTGCCCAGCAGCTGCCACCATTTCCCAGATCCTGCTCCCCCCTGCCCCATTCCTGGGTATTGGGACCTCCCTGCATCTCCTTCCCCAGCTCCGGGCGCCCCCTGCACCCCCCGAGCCCCCACCAAC
>NW_008236097.1:11204-12034 GCF_000691975.1 Corvus brachyrhynchos
ACCCCCCTGAACCTCCATTTCCGACCACCGGGAACCCCCTAAACCCCCATTTTTAGTCCTGTGACCCCCCTCCATCCCCTTCTCCAGCACCGGGACCCCCCTGTACCCCCTTATCTGGCACCGGAGCCCCCCTGAACCGCCATTCCCGGGCACGGGGATCCCCCTGAACCGCCATTCCCGGGCATCAGAATCCACTGAACCCTCATTCCCGAGCACAGGGACCCCCTTGAACGTTCATTTCCGGGCACCGGGACTCCCCTGTACCCCTTTCCCCAGCACCGGAAACCCCCGGACCGCCTTATGTGGCACCGGGACACCCCTGAATCGCGATTTTCGGGCAGCAGGGCCCCTCTGAATCCCGAAAGCCGGGAAGGAAACTCCCCTGAACGCACATTCCCCGACACGGGATTTCCCCTGAACCCCCATTTCCGGGCACCGGGATCCTCTGCACCCCCTTATCCAGGACTGGGACCGCCCTGCACCCCCTTCCCGTGCATCCCGCCCTTCCCAGACCCCAGTCCCACCCTTTTCCTTGGCTTTTGCACCCCCCAGATCTCCCAAATTTCTGTGTTCCCCCTGTTTTCCGCTCCTGCTACTTCCCGAAAGGGGGTCCTGGAAGGTCCGGGGCATCCCGGGGGTCTCCAGGGGCGTCACAGCAGGGATCCAGTGGGATCCAGCTGAATTCCCTGGAATTACCCTTTTCCCCCCTCCCCCCGCACTCCCTCGGTCTCTTTCGCTTTTGTGTCTTCCCAAACTTCGCCCCTGGGATCCGCCCACCTCTCCCAGCCCCAGACCCTCCTTTCCCATGACCCAGGTGATGCCTTAAGAGG
>NW_008236098.1:0-339 GCF_000691975.1 Corvus brachyrhynchos
CCCCCAAATCCTTTTCCAACCCCTCAAATCCCCTTCAAACACCCCCAGATCCCTTCCCAACCGCTCAAAATCTCCCCAAATCCCTCGCAGATCCCCTTCCAACCCCCCAAATCCCCCCCCAAATTCCCCAAAATTCCCCAAATTCCCCACCAGGGCCCGGCTGATGCAGAGCTTTAAGGAATCCCACTCCCACGAGTCGCTGCTGAGCCCGTCGAGCGCGGCCGAGGCGCTGGAGCTGAACCTGGACGAGGATTCCATCATCAAGGCCGTGCACAGCAGCATCCTGGGCCAGGAGTTCTGCTTCGAGGTGGGAATTCCGGGAATTCCGGGAATTTTGGG
>NW_008236099.1:0-1107 GCF_000691975.1 Corvus brachyrhynchos
AAGGCTGGGAGAGGTTCTTTGAACCTTCAGGCACCTTTGTGAAAGCAGGTTTTCAGCCTGCTGTGGCTTTCTTCCAAAGAAGAAATGCCTTTCAACATGGCAGAATGGTAACCATGCAGACTAATCTCCCACCCCTCTGGCCTCGTCACATCAGAGAGATGTGACATTTTCCAGAGCAGAGCAAAGGAACGGGCAGATCTGAATCAGAAACGTTCCCATTATTTGTGTGAGATGGCACCCTTGCACATATTTCAGTAACACATTTAGAGACAAAGACACCACCACACCTGATACACCTTTCTTGGCTTTTCACATGGGTGTTACCTTCTGAATTTGTCTGAAGTTACCTCAAATATTAGGACAGGGGAGAGATAACCCAACAAACACAAAGCCTGCATAGTCAAGGATCAGCTTTGGCCATGCCCAAACCTCTGTCTTACCACAGAGTACCTTTATAGGATGCATAGCCACACCATACAGGTGATATGCATAACCCCTGACCACCATTAGCTCCTTTACTGCTGGTGCACAGCTGGATCATGAAAAAAAAAATTACATGGTGTCAAAGGCAGAAAAAATAGGTCACTTCTGTAGAGTAGATCGTGAGAAAGTCAGGAAAAATCCAACAAAGACACAAGAGATATCGCACTACACAGATCTAACACCACGTGTGTCTTTATTGAGGCTGTTCACACAGGGATTTAATCAGCTTTTATTTAACACACGGGCTGAATCACGGGCTGGTGAAATGCAGGGCCTACAGAGACTCTTAAATCTCTACTTTTTCAATTCTTGTGAAAAGACTTGAAATCCATAGAGTAAGACCCAAAGTAATTTTTTTTTCCCCCTGTCTGTTAAAAAGCCTGAAATGTTCAGCCATAAAAAGCTGAAATGTGCTTTAAGGTAGGAAGGATGTAGAGGATTGATACCTGTACTTTGAACCTCCATGTCTTGAACAAGGTTTATAGGACTTTCCAAATAATTACCTTGCCAGACTTCTAACTCAGAAACCAACATTTTAATTAAGTTATTTTGAAAAAAAATAATCCTGACAATCACATATTCATCACAAGATTTCACTCTTCTCTATAGTCTGCAAATGTGTCC
>NW_008236100.1:0-772 GCF_000691975.1 Corvus brachyrhynchos
TTTCTGGGCATAGTGCAGCGATAGGGAATACAATATCAAGTCACCCCAAGACACCCACCTGGCCCAAACATATAGTAATCCATTGGATTCTGTTATAAATAAAGTATGTAATTCGTGCTATTATGTATAAAACTAGAATGTAATCAGACCATGTAGAGACAGTTTCAAAATCCCTCCACCAGCCTGGCTGAGAGAAAAATTTCACAACACTAAAAGAAGTTGTCTCACAATAAGTACTAAAAGAAGTTGTCTCACAATAAGTGAGGATTCCACCTAGGTGGGGTTGGATCTTATCACCAGGACATTTGCACCATGACGACTTGATTACCACACTCTGATATCTACATCTCATCTGATAAGGAATAGGACATTCCGGGAACTAAAAAAAACTGTTCCAGGAACCAGAGATGGCCCATTCATCATCAGAGATGGCCCTTCCATCACCAGAAATGGCCCACTCATCACCCAGGATGGACAATTCATCAGACTCAGGAAAGGCTTTGTGCAGCCCAACTCCGGGAGAAGAAAACTTCATGAATAGGCTAAAATTACTAGAAGAATAGAATTAATTCGGACTCTGTCCAAAAACTGTATAAGAAGGAACCAGCCGAAGCAGCATTCGTGAACTTGGGAGGTCTGGTGCGATAGAGATCAGATCTATGCGTGTTCACCCAGCTCCGACCCCGGGCTCGGAGCTGCGTTTCTCGATTGTGGCTTTCTGTGTGACCGATCTTTCAGTCACGGAATAAAATCTATTTCTTTATTAAATTTA
>NW_008236101.1:0-260 GCF_000691975.1 Corvus brachyrhynchos
GTTTTGGGGTCCCTGGGTTGGTTTTGGGGGTCCTTGGGTGGAATTTTGGGAGCTTTTGGGGGATTTGGGGTCCCTGGGTTGGATTTTGGGGAATTTTGGGGTCTCTGTGTTGGATTTTGGGGGTCCCGAGGTGACTTTGGGGGGGATTTTGGGGCATTTTGGGGTCCCAGGTGGAATTTTGGGGGATTTTAGGGTCTCTGGGTTGGATTTTGGGGGACCCGGGTTGGATTTTTGGGGTCCCCGAAGGGATTTTGGGAGTC
>NW_008236102.1:0-233 GCF_000691975.1 Corvus brachyrhynchos
TCTGAGAGAGTTTCGGGGGTCTCAAGGAATTACTTGGGGTGCAGATCACTGACTGCTTTGGGAATGGACGTGTTTTTGTGGGGCTTGTCCATCCCAGAGGCGTTTTTGGGGGGTTTGGGTGGGTCCCACCGTGTCCCACCCCCCCCAGGTGCGGCGTTTTTCGGGGGGCTGTCTCTCAAGGGGGGTTTTTGGGGGGCTCTCTGCTGCAGGTGGGGGGGGTTTTTGGGGGGGTG
>NW_008236102.1:2236-2667 GCF_000691975.1 Corvus brachyrhynchos
GGGGTGTAGGACTCCCTGGGCTTAGGATGAGGATCTTTGGGACTCTTTCTGGGGGCCTCAGGGCAGTTTTGGGGTCTCGGGAGCAGTTTTGGGGTCCTTGAGGCTCTTTTAGGGTCTCGGGAGCAGTTTTGGGGTACTTGAGACTCTTTTTGGGGGTTTTAGGAGCAGTTTCGGGGCTCTTGAGACTCTTCTGACTTCTCAGAGGCTGTTTTGGGGTGCAGAGAGTAACAGGAATCCCCCTGGAGGCCATGTGAGGGTCCTTGATGACTCTTGGGGGACCTCAGGGGCAGTTTTGGGGTGCGGGGAGCCACAGGGACATGCTGGGGCCACCCCGGGGTCCCCGGGCACGTAGGAACTCCCTGGGTCTGTTTTGGGCTCCTTGACGACTCGTTGGAGTCTCAGGGGTTGTTCTGGGGTGCAGAGGGGTCGTA
>NW_008236103.1:0-391 GCF_000691975.1 Corvus brachyrhynchos
TAAGCAACTGCCCATTGGTATGGGCCCAGGTCCCGTGCTAGTATTCCCAAGGCAATCCCTTGTTTCCATAGGAAAATAGAAAGAATGATTTACTCATGTCTGGAAGTCCTAGAGCTGGAGCTGACATGAGGGCATTCTTTAGCTGATTGAAGGCCCGCATGGCCTCCTTTGTCCACTGGAGATCTCTGCTTTCCTTTGTAATGAGCTGGTATAGCCGTTGCACGAGCAGCCCGTAATGGTAAATCCACAGTCTGCACCACCCTGTCATCCCCAGAAAAGTCCGTAACTCTTTCACTGTCTGGGGTTTCGGGGTTTGGCATATTGCTTCTTTGCGATCTTGCCCCAAAGTTTGTTGCCCAGCACTAACTTCATAGCCCAGATAGATCACTTT
>NW_008236103.1:414-1031 GCF_000691975.1 Corvus brachyrhynchos
TGGATACCCTGTACCCTTGGAGTCCCAGAAAGTTTAAGAGGCTTACCGTCCAGGCTGTGCAAGCTTCCTCTGTTCGGGTAGCTATTAAAAGGTCATCTACATACTGCAATACCTTCCTTTCTCCTGGTGCGGCTTCCCAGGACTCTAGGTCTTTTGCAAGTTGTTCTCCAAACAGGGTGGGACTGTTCTTACATCCTTGAGGAAACACCGTCCATATGAGCCAGGTTTTGCACCCACTCTTAGGGCTTTCCCATTCGAATGCAAAAATTTTCTGGCTGACTTCATGGAGAGGGAGGCAAAAGAAGGCATCCTTTAAATGGAAAATGATAAACAAAGTTAGCTCTGGTGTTAAGCATGTTAACAGAGTGTAAGGATTCGCTACCACAGGATAGAGATCTTTAGTTATCTTGTTAACAGCCCATAAATCCTGTACCACCCGGTACAACCCATCAGGTTTATGGACAGGCAAGATAGGAATGTTAAAATCAGACTGGCACTCTTTTAACAGTCTGTACTGGTTTGGCCAAATTTAGAAATATATCCTCCGAGAGAAGGCAGGTTACCACCCCTCCCCCACCATGTTCGAAGAAAATAAATTTTCCTCAAAGGAAAGTGAA
>NW_008236104.1:0-609 GCF_000691975.1 Corvus brachyrhynchos
GAGAAATATTCTTGGCACTCTGGGTTCCTACATCTCCCCCCTCCTGTTTGAACCAAAACCACTTCCTTGGCAGCTTTATCTGTGGCTTGTCTAGCACAGTGAAGTATACAAGGTACAAATACTAAAAGAATTACAACAATAGTTAAAACACAAACCTGTCCTCAAAATTTCTCTCCATAAGGGTGCAAGGTCAAACCAATTGAACAAATCATTCAACAATGATCCGCTTTCTTCTCCAAGTTTAGCTATTCCATCCTCTAATTGCCGTATACTTTCATGGATGGATTTTGAATGATCCGACAAATTCATACAACACATACCTTCAAATTCTTCACATCCATGTCCATGCACTAATAGAAGATAATCAATTGCCGCTCTGTTCTGCAGAGTCGCTTTTCTCACACTCTGAACATCAGTTAACATATCGCTCAGTGAGAGAGAGACAGCATGAGAGTTCTTACTTAGCCAACAGCCTAATTGATCCAGTTGTCTTAAGGCTGCTCCTGCAGCAGCACCAGGTAAAAGGAGAGCTGCAGAAAACCTTTGTCCAAAATTCCAAGCTGCAAATTTGTCATTACAATCAGATTTATATTGCTCAACAAATCTTTT
>NW_008236104.1:2178-2569 GCF_000691975.1 Corvus brachyrhynchos
GCCATAATTGCAGGCTCTGCAATCCTCTTGGATTGACTGCTCCTGTGGATACAGGGGGTTGCACAAGCTGACAGTCCGGACAGGCACTTATGATGGCCTTCGCTTTAAAAATGCGAAAGGTGCGCATTAGTGCTTGTGCGTTCTGACGAAAAAATGCATGACTTAATTTTGCTTGTTCAAAAATGTTTGGCAAAGTGTTTAAAATGACCATGGTCAATTTGTCTGCTTGTACATTTCCCTTTACTAAAAATCTAATTTTTTCAAACACAAAAGATAAGAACACAGATTCTTATTATCAATTTCTTTACAAAACGATCTTTCTATTCATTTAATTATATTTGTTACATAAGCTGAATCCGTAATTAGATTAAATGGTTCTTGAAACAAATGA
>NW_008236105.1:0-411 GCF_000691975.1 Corvus brachyrhynchos
GGGAAGGGTTCGAGCGGGGTTTTAAAATCTCCCACTGTTTTTATGGGTGTCAGCAAAGTCTCCGCAGGAGTTTTACGCATCTCCTCTTCATCAGAAGCAGAAGGTGCCAGCTCTAGAAGCGTTTCATAAATTACTCTAGCTGGTGGTATTAATTTCTGAGCCATTTCATCTCTTAGACTTGCGTAATGGTATAGAACAGAATTAATATTCTCCCAAAAAGATGGTAAATACAAATCTCCAATTACTGGATCAGGAAACTCTCTTTTTACCCAGGACAGAAAACAACGTATTTCTTTTTTAGATGCTGGTAAGGGATGGTTACGAACTAGGTTTTCAAAACTATGTATTATATTTGCCTGCGCTTGGGATGGAACTGCCCCCATAATTTGTTTCTTGGTCTAGTTTTGGACA
>NW_008236106.1:0-502 GCF_000691975.1 Corvus brachyrhynchos
TTTTCCCGCCTTTTTTCCCCCCTCATGAAAAGTTTTCCTGCCTTTTTTCCCCCATCTTTTTCCCACCTTTTTTCCCCTCCTCACAAAAGGTTTTCCCGCCTTTTTTTCCCATTATTTTTCCCCTCACAAAAGGTTTTCCCGCCTTTTTTTCCCCCATTTTTTCCCGCCCTTTTTTACCCTCACAGAAGGTTTTCCCACCTTTTTTTTCCCCATCTTTTTCCCCGCCCTTTTTTCCCCTCACAAAAGGTTTTCCCGCCTTTTTTTTCCCATCTTTTTCCCTCCCTTTTTCCCCCTCACTAAAGGTTTTCCCGCCCTTTTTTCCCCCCTCATGAAAGTTTTCCCGCCTTTTTTCCCCATCTTTTTCCCGCCCTTTTTCCCCTTCACAAAAGGTTTTCCCGCCCTATTTTTTCCCCCTTTTTCCCGCCTTTTTCCCCCCTCACAAGAGGTTTTCCCGCTCTCTTTTTCCCATTTTTTTCCCCCTCATGAAAGGTTTTCCCGCCCT
>NW_008236107.1:0-525 GCF_000691975.1 Corvus brachyrhynchos
CCCATTAAAACCTTTGCCCATGTCACAGAATGTGAGTATAACTTTACTAACCAACAGAGCTTAAAAATGGTAATTGCTAACAGATTCATAAAAGACTTAAGTATTAAGGGGCAGGGTATTAGACCTGGGCAGGAACTGCATGTGTAGGATGAGTAACCAGGTATGCAGAGAGAGGTAAAAATGGGTGTCTCCCTTTAGTCAGGATTTAGTGAGTGGAATTTAATTTCCTTATCCTCCATTTATAATAAGGGCTATAGGTTAAGAGTATACAGATTTCTGTGGAAAGAGGTGCTCCACTGACATTCTTTGTGGCTTTAAAACTGATCTTCATTAAATAGGTCCAGAGCCTTAGGAGAAACTATGTATTTGATTTTATTCCTTGAGAAGCAAAAATTACGGAACTCTTTTCAAATTCTGATCTCCTGATGCCAGACACAGAATATGAATTCATGAGCATTCTAGAAGAATTCTCAATTCTAGGCAGTAATTTATGGATCAATTTAATAAAAATAGTTTCTTTCAGCT
>NW_008236108.1:0-838 GCF_000691975.1 Corvus brachyrhynchos
CCACAGCTCCCAAGCCATTTCAGCTACTCCCAGTCTGGTCACGCTTGATCTGTGGTAGTACACACACACCTTTTTGCACACCCAGTGCTCAGTCCAACCACTGGCACCAGGGGCAGACATAGCCCTGTGGCCCTTGGTCCTATTCCAGGTGCTGGCACTGGTTTTCAGTCACTCTGGTACCTCCAGTGGCTGATAGGGGGAACAGGGCATGGCCAGAGAAGCGCGCATGCAATTAGACCTCTTATTCGCTCCTGCTTTCCCGACTCTCATTCCTCTCCAAATCATCTAAATCCCTTCCTTTCCTCACCTTTGCTTTCTCCCCTAAGAAACCCATAATAAGTCCTGTGCAATCCCAAAATGCACCACCTTGTTTCCCATAATGTGCCCTGTTTTCCTAGGTAACAGCTCAAAAAGTGCTCCAGATTTGACTCATCATGATGTGTGTCACCCTGGCACAGTGGGGCTGCGGCTTTCCTGGGGCTGCCCAGGGAGGGACCAGGCTGGGTGCCCCCTACTGAGAATCCACAGTTTGGGTTCCTGTCTGTCGTTGAGATCCATGTGCTCCTCTGGGCTTGTGGAGATGGGCCCTCGAAGGGCTGATGGTTCCTGTGATGGGCCTGGGAGCAATGTGTCAGGGTAATATTTGTCCCTCCCACCTCCTTCTGCTCCTTTGTGGGTAAGCACAAGGAGTTTTTATCATGCAACCTAAAGGACAATACATTTAAAATTTGATTATATTGAGAATGACTTATAAATTGTTATGCACAATTCCCATAACAGCTCAAAGGTCATCTCTAAATGATCTTATAGACTCTACATCTTCCACTTGGCAGCAGAA
>NW_008236109.1:0-255 GCF_000691975.1 Corvus brachyrhynchos
GAGAGGGCTTCTTTCCAGGATTCCTTTCTTTGTGAGAAGAAAAGGAATTCCACATTTCGGCAGAAGAAAGACGATTTATATCTCAAAGGTCTAAATCAAATTCATCTTCTGATGTAGAACATTCATCTTGAATTTGCATATCTGCCTTCAGATTAAGATTTTCAGGGTTTAATTCCACAGTGTCCATTTTTTTTTCTGTCATTTCTGGGGTCTCCCCCCCTCCTGCTTGTGGGCAGACTCCCCCCCCCTTCGGGT
>NW_008236110.1:0-580 GCF_000691975.1 Corvus brachyrhynchos
CGGTTCTCACGGTCCCAGTATAAACCAGTATAAGCGAATGCCACCTCGTGTAACGCGAAAGGACGCGACGTGAAACAATAGAACCCGGTGAAACCAGCCCAGTTTAACCCAGTGTAACCCCATTTAACTCCGGACGACCCACGGTAAATTAACACAACGCAATATTGTGCGTTAATTGAGTTCTGATTGTGTTAAGCCCCCACCAAAAACCCGCAACAACCCAGTATACCCCAGCCTAAACCAGTATAGTCCAGCACGCCAAACTTAATCTTGTTTAAATTTATATAAGCCGATATTAGCAAGAGGAATCGAGTCTAAGGCAATATAATCCAAGGCAACCGACTTCAAAACAGTTTGATCTGATATAAATAATACAACAAAGTTCATCGTAACCCAAGAGAACTAAATCTGACTTAGTGTACGTTATTACAAACCAGTACAAACCATTATAGCCCAGTATGGCCTGGTATAGCTCTCAGGACCACCCCATTATTGCAGGAACAGCCCACAGACCCCAAAGGCCCCCCCAGCCTCCCCAGGACCCCCAACACCCACCTCAGGTGAGCCCTCACCTGCAGCG
>NW_008236111.1:0-255 GCF_000691975.1 Corvus brachyrhynchos
AGGTGCCTTTTGGACTTGTACTCTGGCAGAAGAGAGCTGGGATTGTTTCACTTTTCAGTGGGGGGATCCGGAAACCCGCTGGGGGCGGTGGCTCAGGTGAGCCTCCTTGCCTCAGGGGTTTGTGGACTCACCGAGCTTGTTTGGTCAGGCTCTTGAGCAATTGCTCAGCCGGTTTTGTTCGGGGAGCCAGGCTGCCTCAGTGCGTGGATGGCTTGCTGGTGGCTGGACCCGCAGCAAAGGGTGTGGGAGAAACCA
>NW_008236112.1:0-932 GCF_000691975.1 Corvus brachyrhynchos
GAACTGGCGATTTTTTACCTCAAAATTCTTGATCTTCTTACCTCAGAATTGGCGATTTTTTACCTCAGAATTGGCGATTTTTTACCTCAGAACTCGCAGGGTTTTTACCTCAAAATTGGCGATTTTTTACCACCGAATTCGCGATGTTTTACCTCAGAATTTGTTGGGTTTTACCTCAGAATTTGTTGGGTTTTTACCTCCGAATTCGCGATTTTTTACATCAGAATTGGTGAATTTTTGTCTCAAAATTGGCGATTTTTTACCTCAAAATTGGCAATTTTTTACCTCAAAATTGGCGATTTTTTACCTCAGAACTGGCAATTTTTTACCTCAATCTGACGATTTTCTCATCTCAGAATTTGGTGGTTTTTTAACCACCGAATTCGCGATTTTTTATATCAGAATTAGCAATTTTTTACCTCAAAATTGGCGATTTTTTACCTCAAAATTCGCTATTTTTTACCTCAAAATTCGCTATTTTTTACCTCAAAATTCGCTATTTTTTACCTCAAAATTCGCTATTTTTTACCTCAAAATTCGCTATTTTTTACCTCAAAATTCGCTATTTTTTACCTCAAAATTCGCTATTTTTTACCTCAAAATTCGCTATTTTTTACCTCAAAATTCGCTATTTTTTACCTCAAAATTCGCTATTTTTTACCTCAAAATTCGCTATTTTTTACCTCAAAATTGACGAATTTTTTACCTCAGAATTTGTTGGGTTTTTACCTCCGAATTCGCGATTTTTTACATCAGAATTGGTGAATTTTTGTCTCAAAATTGGCGATTTTTTACCTCAAAATTCTTGATTTTCTTACCTCAGAACTGGCGAGTTTTTACCTCAGAATTGATGATTTTTTATATCAGAATTGGCGATTTTTTTACCTCAAAATTTGCTGTTTTTTACCTCAAAATTGACGAATTTTTTACCT
>NW_008236113.1:0-2559 GCF_000691975.1 Corvus brachyrhynchos
CCTGGGGTGTGTCTGGGAGGGGGTTGTTGGGCTGGTTTTGCACTGGCTGTCAACACAGGCTGGCATTGGCTGTGCTCAGTGTGCACTGAGCAACCCTCTAGGTTTCGAATTTCTCTGCTTTTTTGCATCAGAATGGAATTTTTCTAAACAGTTCTGTGTCTACCTTGTACTTTCTTCACACACTTTTTCATTGTTCCTCGCTCGGCTCCACACTGCATCAGAAGTAGCAAGCAGTGAATATGTAGTGTAAGGACACAGGTTCCAGCTTCCCATCAGCTGCCAGGCAAAACCTTCCTAACAGTATTCTGCCCATTCATCAGTTACACAAAAAATCAATTTCCATTAAAACTCACCTTGAACACTTCCCATGATGGGACACTCCATTTTCCATTTCTCACCACATCATTAATTTCTTCCTTATGTCCCATCTACATCTGCCCTATTTCATTTTAAAAGTGTTCCTCCTTGTCCAGTCACTGCAGGCCTTGATATAAAGTGTCTCTCCAACTTCCTTATCCATTCCCTTTACATATTGCAATGATGCAATAAGATCTCCCCAGAGCCTGCTCTTCTCCTGCCTGAAAAAACTCAAATCTCTCAGCCTTTCTCCATGGCAGGGGTGATGCATCCATGTGTTCAGTTTTGCAGCCCTTGTTAGGAGCTGCTCTAACAAGTCCATGACTGTTTGGACTGGGAACCCCAAACTGGACACAACACTCCAGATGGGGTCTAATGAGAGCAGACTAGAAACAGACAATCCCCTCTCCTGCCCTGCTGGCCATATTTCTGTTAGTACAGACCAGGACATGATTGAATTCCTAGGCTGCAAATGCACATTGCTGTCTCATGTCCAATTTTTCTACCTCCATTTTTTCTGGTTCCTTCTCTGCAGGGCTGGTCTAAACCATTTCTCTTCCAGTCTTGGCCTTGTTGAAGTTCCTGAGTTTCACATGGGACCATTCTCAAGTCTGCCAAGATCCCTATGAATTTAAACACTTCCTTCAAGCCTCAGCTTGTTGCCATTCACAAACTTGTTGAGTGCCCACCCAGTCCCACTCCTATGTTGTTGATGAACATATTTACAAATAGTGGTCCCTGTATTGATCCCTGATGGACACCACTCATCATTGGTTTCCACTTGGACATTGAGTCCTTGAGTATAAATTCTTGGATGCTCCCAGAATGCCTCTGGGACACCGTCACTTGCAGATGAGGAAGGAAGCCATGACTTCACCTGAGCCCTGACCATCAGATCTGGCTTTGCCCAGACCTCCCTCTTGGCCTTGGTGCTCATTCTGCAGAAGGGACATGTGGCCACTGCTGACATTGCTTGAGAAGCCTGGGTTGTGGAGGGCCCTGGGAGGGCAGAAACCCCAAATGTCCCATGGAAGTGGATAGGAGGACAGAGGAAGAGATAGGAGAGAAGGAAATGCAATTTATCTTGTCCTGGCTGCCATCATTCTGCGGGGGCAGGCTCAAACCAAGAAAAGCCCCAGAGCACAACAGGAGATGGAGCAGAGGACCAGATGTTTTGATCTGATTATTAAAAGATGCCTCTGCCCAAATTAAGGTGCAGATGAGACCATACACCAAAGTCAATATTACAGATTTTATTTAACAGTAAATTTGAGACAGAGATGGATAGAAAGAAAGAGGAGATAGAGGAGGGTGGGAGAAATCAAGAGAGTGAGAGAGAGACAGGTTAAGTTGAAAGATATCACCACCCCATGGATCCAGAGGCATCTTGTTGGTTCTTCCTCCTGGTCTTCTTGGTGTTGGGAATCCCCGAGTTGTTCTTCTGGGGTATCACCTTTATACAGGCCAAATTCTGGGTACCCTTGGGGTGTAGATACCGTTCCCATAACTTGGGAAGGAATGTGTATAAGCAGTTGCTTCCTTTTCCCCAGTCTGCCACAGTGGGAATTTTTGTCCAGATGCATTAACCAGGATGCTCCCCAGATCTGCCTCAACAGGCCTGGAATTAGCGCCCTTCTGCTGCAAATTCCTCTCTCTGTTCTTATCTCAAGTTCCCATTGTAGTGACTTATCTTATTCCGTGGCCTTGACAGTGTTTAAGGCAGTTGTGATCTTTAAATCTCTTACACCAATCTGTACTGGCGCTGACTGGGCTGGAGGTCTGTCAGAAATATGAAATATTATAGTTTATGACTTAAATATTTTCTTAAAATACTTTTAAAACTGTATTACAAAAGCTGCAAAAAAGACTACCGCACCCTGAATGGGGCCCTGACTGAGGACTTGCACTGCTCGCTGATGAAGATAAGATAAAGTAACAGCTCAGGGCTGGGGACATTCACGGAGCACAGGCTTAACACCTCCAAGGTGGAGATCACAGCCCCAGGGCTATCAGCTGCCAGGCTCACACAGACCCTCCACCAAAGGGCAGGGGGAGGAGAGACTTTGGGTGTCTTGGAAAAGCCTCTGGTCAGAAGCTTATCCACAGCAGAAGGGGTGACATGGCCCATCACAGGGGTCCCTCTCACCAGACCCTGCACCAGAGCACCAGAGATGATGCAACACACCCTACAGTTGCCAGGGA
>NW_008236113.1:2644-7875 GCF_000691975.1 Corvus brachyrhynchos
CGGGTGGCTGGTGGCCCACGGCGGTGATGGGAGACCCTCACCACCAGCAGACCAGATGGAGGGGAGCAACAAGACGTTGTTGGGACCCTCGGATGGGTGATATGCTTCCACCTAACCCCTGTTACCTCTCCCTGTTCCCCCACCCCACACACACACTTCTCTTTATTATTTCTTTCTCTCTTTTCTCTTCCCTTCTCTTTGCCTCTCTACTATTAAATAAAATACATCCATTTTTTGGCATCGGCATCTAAACTCGTATGGTTTCAATCTCATTTCTGGGAATATTTTGAGTCTTCTAAGTTCTTTCTGGTTTATGCACAGAGACTTAGCTTGCTTTGTTTTTCTGAGTTTAAACCGGATCATAACAAGGTCATTGACTTCAGAGCAGCCGGTATTGTTCTGTGCTTCAGATGTGTGCCTAAACTAGTGCAAAGAACACACCAAAGCTTGAGCTATTGTTGCACAGGGCTGGGCCACCATCAAGACCATCTCTCTTTCTCACTCTGTATCCTCCACAGTGGAGGCCAGGAGTGGGCAAGCAGCTGGAGCTGACACAACCAGGACAAATGACTTCAACTGACCAAAGAGCTATTCCAGGTCATAAAGAGTCATAGAATCACTTAGATATGAAAAGATCTTTAAGATCAAGGGGCCCAACCATTAACCCGGCACTTCCAAGCTCAACACTAAGCCATGTCCCCAAGTGCCAGAACTAGATATCTTTTGAATCCCTCCAGGGATGGTGACTCCACCACCCTGGTGGGATTCACTTGGCAGATACAACATCATGCCCAGCAATAAAGCTGTGGACAGTCTTCCCAGAGTAGCCATTCTTTGGACACTGCCTGGACATTGGTCTGCTGGTGCCACGTGGTGGGTGATTGCCTTGGAACCACTTGGTTTTCTCTTTTTTCTCCCATCCTTTCATAGAATGTCCTGATCTTGACACCAGGGTATGTCAGTCTCTTGCTTTTCCAATTCTCCCCCTTCCCACTGGGTCAGCAGATCATGAGAACCACTGCTCAGTGCTTAGTGCTGGTCATAACACCACACAGGTCCACAGGCAGTGCCTGTCCTCGTTGCCCTGCTCCTTCCTTGTCCCTGCCCAGGGCTTCCTAGGAAAGTTTTTGGAGAGATGGAGGCAGGAAGGAACGTAGGGCAGGAAGAGAGGCAGCAGGTGTGGGCTGAGTGACTCAAAGGGCTGCCCAGGAGCAGCTGAGGGAGGCCTGAACTGCTGCAGGGCACAGCTGGGCATAGTGACACACGCACCTGCAGAGCCCTGAAGGGCAGCTGACTTGGGACCAACCAGCCCTGTATCCCCACACCTCCGTCAGCCCGTGGGAAGCAGCAGTCCCAAAGCAGGGCCAGGGAGAGGGGTTTTTGCAGTCACCCCATCAGAACAGGGGTGACTGCCCCAACTGTGCCCTGGCACCGAGGGCTGTCACCAACATCCTGAGCTGTTTGAGCAGGAGGGGAACCAGGAGATGGGTGGGAGCGACTCAGCACTCGCCTGCTGCCGTCCCCCGTGTGGGGACAGGCTGTAATGCAAGAACCACCAGGACTGAGTGGAGCGTGTTTGGTGCATGGTGCCAAGATGGTGAGGAGGTTGGAGCACTTGATTTAGGCACAGGCATTGCTGGGCGTGGAGAGGAGAATGGTTTCTTCAGAGACAGAAAACCATCCCTGGGGTAGAGAGGGCCAGTGAAGAGGATTGGTTTGTTCTACCAGCTCCAGACATATCAAGAAGGATAGAAAGTAGCAATACTGTGATAAAGCACATTTAAATCTCCTGTCCTAAACGGCAGTGAAACACCTCCTAAATTTGTCTCACAGAACCATCCCTGAGCAACACCTCCCTCCCTGGGAATCTTGGGAATAACAACAGGGAAAGGATGACACAGAGGCGTGGGCTGGGATGCAACAGAAATTTAATGAGTCAAAAGAGAACAAGATCACCTTGAGTGGAGGGTTCAGTGCAGACAACACCAGGGTCACCTAAGAATCTCCATCACATATCTGTGGCAGAGATCCCAGCAGGTGTCCATCTTCCTGATCCAGAGAGGGAGCAGGGCCAGCAGCTCCTCCCCAGGATAGCTGAGTGCGGCTCACAGCCCAGGGGAGCACAAGGCAACAAGGACACAGGAGGGAAAGGAGAGAGTGGCAGAGGGCACAGGCAGGGATGGGCCGTGCTTCCCAAGAGCCCAGGCTGGCCCTGTCCTTCTGCAAGGCATGGGCTGGGCTGGCTCAGTCCCTCAGGAAGCAGCAAGCTGATGCTGCGTCCCCAGGGCGGTTCCACCCTCTGCATCCCTGGCTTCCTTCCCCAGGGCCATCGCCAGCAGCTTTAGCAGGGGAGGCCCCTCGTGCCACAGAGGCCACTGCCCAAGCCTGAGAGGCCAAAGCCCCCGGAGCTGATGGGCACTCCCTGAGAGCTGAGGATGCTGCCAACAGCAGCCGAGGTGGAGGATCCCACCACGGTGTTCTGTGGGAAGGAGCTGAGGATGGGCCCGCCGCAGGGCTGGCAGGGCCGGCACGGGGTGTAGCAGGACATGTCTTGGGGCTGCAGGTGCACCTGGCAGAGAGGACAGAGAGGGGCAGACCATGAGGGGTGTTTGAAGAGCAGCCTCACCACACTGTGAGAGAGATCCTTCCTCTCAGACCCTATGAGCACCACCAAGAAGGCCAAAGCCTGGGAGGACCCCACTCAGCCCATAACTCAGGAGACACCTCAGTCTATATCCACCCTATCTCCACAATACATCTGCCCTCTCCCATGGTAAGCAGCCTCAAGACACAGCAGGGAACAAGGAAGCAGGTCTGTGACAGGAAATCCTAGAGAAAGATGAGGTGGAAGAGAAAATGAAAGCAGATGGGGACAAGGAGAACCCAGAAGAAAACAAGAAAGGGCTCAAAACTCACCTTGTTTCCAAGGAGAAGGATGTGAAGGAGTGAATGAGAGAGCGAGGAGAAGGTCCTGCTTTTATACTGCTCCTGTGCTGCCCCAGGCCCACAGTCACTGCACAGGGGCAGTAATTTTCCTACACACTCATCTCCAATGCACCATCCTCCCAAATGCCCCAGGCTGTGGTTTGGTTTCTGTCAACGCTGCCATTTCATTTCCTCATTGCTGACATGGCCATTAGGCCACAGAGGATCTTTTGAAGTATTGTGATGAGAGGCCTGAGGTTTCCCAAGCGTGATCACGTCAGTACAGGCAGAAGATGTGCCCCCATGTGCCTCTCCTCTCACTACCTGAGGGATGTGTTGGCCCCTGGGACATTGCCCTCTTTCTCCCCCTCTCCTCACCCCATGATGCACTTTGGTGGCACCCTTTGCACCCTGAACTGGAGGACACAGAAAGTCCTGCCCACTTTTCCAATAGACACTCAGCGCTGAGAACACCCCAGTGCTGCCAAGCAGGTCAGGCTGAGGGCAATGGCCTTTGGGGCTGCCTGGAGCTGTGGGGTCTGGGCACAGCCCAGTGCCTGAAGATGTTTTTCCTGGGAAAGGAGTGGAGTTGCCCAAATGATTGAGGCCTGGCAGGATCCTGCAGTGCCACATGCCTGGGGATGCTCAGCGAGGGGATGGGCTTAGAAAAGCCCTGGATTCAAAACCAGCTCTGAGACTACATCAAGGAGCACTGCACTTCCCTGCCCTGCAGACATGGAGGCAGCTGGGATGCGACCCAGGAGGGCAAGGGAATGCCTTCAGTAGGCAAATTTCCAGGGAGAGACTCTCCCTACCAGTGACAAGTCACGCTCTAATATTGGGTTGGCCGTGTGTCAGCCTTTTGGTGGGAGGCCAAGGCAGGAGGGTGGGATGTCTGCAGGCTTTGTTCCAGGCAGGGCTGAATTCCCCTTCAGCAAGTGCAGCTCCATCCAGGCACTGGGAAAAGGGTGCTTGGCAGCTCTCTCACATGTCAGGGATGCTTGCAGGACAGACAGCATGTATTGAAAAAGTGGCCCATGCTTGTGTGTCCTGCAGATTAAGGTACAAAATGTGCAGGCAAAGTGCTTTGTGGGGTGAGGAGAGAGGGAGGAATATGTGCTATTCCAAGAGACAACAGACCCCTCTGACAGGGAGGAGACTGTGACCCAGCTCTACAGGGCTTCTTCAGGAATCACAGGCTTAGGGAAGGCAATAATCTCCTTCCACAAGCCTGCTGACAGCACAGGTTGGGGACCCCCAGAGATGGCAATGAGAGGAGACAACTCTGCCAAATAAACCAGGAAATGTCTTCCCTGAAGGAGATTTCCTTGGGCAAAGCCATTTGAAATCAGCAATGTAACAAACCTGCCTATCAAGGCAATGCCCACTGACTCATGGCCTGAGCAGGGAGGCAGCAGGGAGGGAGAGGGATGCAGCATGCCCACATTCAGGGAAGACTTTATGTACTCAGGAGGGGATTGCATTGGTGGGAAGACACAACCATGTTTCCTCATAGGGCTTTGTAAAAACACTCACCAAATCCCCCCAGCCACATCCTCTGCCTGCACAGACCTCTCCAGCATATGGGGACACATCTTCTGCCTGTACTGACGTGATCACGCTTGGGAAACCTCAGGCCTCTCATCACAATACTTCAAAAGATCCTCTGTGGCCTAATGGCCATGTCAGCAATGAGGAAATGAAATGGCAGCGTTGACAGAAACCAAACCACAGCCTGGGGCATTTGGGAGGATGGTGCATTGGAGATGAGTGTGTAGGAAAATTACTGCCCCTGTGCAGTGACTGTGGGCCTGGGGCAGCACAGGAGCAGTATAAAAGCAGGACCTTCCCTCACTCCCTCATTCACTCCTTCACATCCTTCTCCTTGGAAACAAGGTGAGTTTTGAGCCCCTTCTTTTTTCTTCTGGGTTCTCCTTGTCCCCATCTGCTTTCATTTTCTCTTCCACCTCATCTTTCTCTAGGATTTCCTGTCACAGACCTGCTTCCTTGTTCCCTGCTGTGTCTTGGGGCTGCTTACCATGGGAGAGGGCAGATGTATTGTGGAGATAGGGTGGATATAGACTGAGGTGTCTCCTGAGTTATGGGCTGGGTGGGGTCCTCCCAGGCTTTGGCCTTCTTGGTGGTGCTCATAGGGTCTGAGAGGAAGGATCTCTCTCACAGTGTGGTGAGGCTGCTCTTCAAACACCCCTCATGGTCTGCCCCTCTCTGTCCTCTCTGCCAGGTGCACCTGCAGCCCCAAGACATGTCCTGCTACACCCCGTGCCGGCCCTGCCAGCCCTGCGGCG
>NW_008236113.1:8250-9510 GCF_000691975.1 Corvus brachyrhynchos
CCCTGCAGAGCCTCTCCCAAGGCAGAGAGGCTGCCCTGGGGTGTTTCTGGGAGTGGGTTGTTGGGGCTTGTTTTGCACTGGTTGTCATCACAGGCTGGCATTGGCTGTGCTCAGTGTGCACTGAGCGACCCTTTGGGTTCTGAATTTTTGAGCCTCTTTAGGTCAGGATAGAACTTCCCCACATTGTCCAGGAACAAACATTCACTTTGTTTGCACTTCTTTTCCTTTTCCTCCCCACACTGTGACACGAGTAGTCAGCAGTGAGTGTGTTACTGACCAGACAGAGGTACTGGATTCCTTCAGACTCCAGCAGATCCCATCCTAACACAGGATGTTCTCAAAGGGAGGGACACCGTGCAGTGGGCTGGCTTCTCACAGCCCCCTGTTATCATGGCATCATAGAATGGGTTTGGTTGGAAGAGACCGTTGAGGTTTATCCAGTCCAGCCCTGCTGCCGTGGACACGGATATCTGTCACTGCATCCCATAAGGTTTGAGCAAACGTGACCGTGAACCCTTCCCAAGATGGGCCACGCCCTCATTCTCTAGGCAGCATTTCCCAGTGTCCTACCACTCTCACCATAGTAAAATTCTTCCTCATGTCCCATCTGTATTTATCCTAGTTCAGTTTAAAACTGTTGCTCCTTGTCCAATCAGTGCAGGCCTTGAGAAAACACCTCTCTCCAACCTCCTCATTCATGCCCTTTACATATTGAAAGGCTGCAAAGAGCTGTCCCCAGAGCCTGCTCTTCTCCTGCCTCAGAAACCTCCACTCCCCCCAGCCTTTCTCCAGAGCAGGGGCAATGCATCCGTGTGATCATTTTGCAGCCCTTGTCTGGAGCTGCTCTCACAGCTCCGTGTCTACTTGGAATTGAGGACTCCAGACTGGATTCAGGGCTCCAGCTGAGGTCTAAGCAGAGCAGATAAGAAGGGGAGAATCCCCTGCCTTGACCTGCTGGCTATGGTTCTGTTTGTGCAGCCCTGGACCTGATGGAATTTCTCAGCTGCAAAGGCACACTGCTGGCTCATGTCCAGTTTTCAATCTCCATTGTCCCCATGTCTTCCTTAAAGGTCTGCTCTCAGTCTTTTCTTCTCGTAGGCCATTCTGATATTGTGGATTTCCTCAATGAAGCTTTCCTGGGAGAGTTTCTGGATGGAGGGAGGCAGGGAGAGGCAGCGGGTGTGGGCTGAGAGTCTCAAAGAACTGTCCAGGGGCATCTGAGGGAGAGGAGCAGCTGAACGGCTGCAGGACACAGCTGGG
>NW_008236113.1:10437-13576 GCF_000691975.1 Corvus brachyrhynchos
TGCAGCTGTGGGCCAGCGGGGTGGGGCCGCAGGGCTGGCAGGGCCGGCACGGGTTGTAGCAGGACATGTCTTGGGGCTGCAGGTGCACCTGGCAGAGAGAGCAGAGAGGACCAGAGTACAAGGAGTGCGTAAGGATCCAACTGTCATCACACCATGAGGGAGCAAAGGCATGAGCTGGGAATAAGAGCTGGAGGCTGTTTGTGGAGGCACATGGGCTCTTCCCCTCACACAAACCCCACCAAGAGCTCAAGCCCAGGGACATCCCCAACCAGCCCAAAGCTGGGGCAATACTTTTGCTAAGACCCAGCAGTCACACACCTCCCACTCCTTTCCTCCCCTCACAAAAAGCATCTCCAAGATCCCGCATGGGACAAAGTCCCATGTGTAGAGAAATCGCAGAGAAGAAGGAGAAAATGAAGAATGGGCTTCAAACTCACCTTGTTCCAAGGAGATGGAGGTGAGTGGAGTGAATGTGAGAGTGCGGAGAAGAGCCTGCTTTTATACAGCTCTTGCATTGCCCCAGGCCCACAGTCCTGCACAAGGGCAGTAATTTTACAACAGACTCACCTCGAAAACAAAATATCCTACATAATGGCACCGATTCTGGTTATGTTTCCATCTACCTTGACATTTTACTTCCTCATTTCTGACATTCCTGCCCTGCTCTGCAGGATCCTTTCATGTGTCACAATAAGAAGCTAAAGAATATCCCAAGCCAAATCATGTCTGTTGGGCCAGAGGTGCTGGAAGGGTCCCATGCAGGCAGGAGATGTTAGCTTGGGGCAGTGAAGTGCAATTGTTTGCAACTGCCTGTGGAAGAAGTGCCCCAGCTCTGCCCCCTGCAACATATGTCACCACATCCCCCAAGAGTTCCTCCTGCTCAGGGACCTGTCACTTGCTTCTCTCTCTTCCCTTTCTCTGTAAGGGTCACGAGCTGCAGCATCTCCAGGCAGCCAGGTTGTGCCAATGTTTCATCTCTCTTCCTCTTTCTGCCCTTTGCTCTGGGGGGCCGATCTTTGCTAGGCTGTTGGAATATCCAGGGTGGGGTTAGGAAAGCCAAAGCTCACCTGGAGCTGAATCAGGCAAAGCACGTGGAGGGCAACAAGGTGGTCTTCCAGGAAAAGGGAGAATTGGCCAAAGGCAGCCACAGTACTCAACTCAGCTTCCCTGAGGGCAGGGTGTACATGCCTAGCAGAGGTACTCCAGGGGTTCCTGGAATTGTTCTTTACTGGCAGAAGTTGCTATCAGGAATTTGAGTTCCTGACGCTCCTCAGGTTGCTGGGATATGGGAAGAGTTCCCCACAGTTCAACGGGATAAGTGTGGGAACATAAACAGTTTGACCTGACAAAAGTGTCTGTGATTTGATGCTGTGCACACAGGCGGGATGGTTGGTGTCAACTCCCTTTGAAATCACAGCTGTCAAAAAAGCATGTGAGCACTGGAAACGAGCTGGAGGACTTGGCCCACGCAAGTTTTTCTGCCTTCAAGAAGGTGCCAAGAAGTCTTGCACTGAAAAAGGAAGAACTCTTGAATCACTGCACAGAACTCTGCTGTGATCTTACAGCCTTCAAATTCTGCAGTGCCACATGCCTGGGGATGCTCCGGGAGGAGATGTGCTCTGAAGCGCCCTGGGTACAAAACCAGCTCTCAGACTACACCAGTGAGGGATGCACTTCCCTGCCCTCCAGACATGGAGGCAGCTGGGATGCATCCCAGGAGGGCAAGGGAATGCCTTGAGTAAACAAATTTCCTGGGGTAGACTCTCCCTGCCTGTGGCAAGTCACACTCTAATTTTGGATTGGCCGGTTGTCAACCTTTTGGCATCCTGTTGGCCCACATCCCACACAGAGCTGAATTCCCCCACAGCCAGGGCAGCTGCACCATGTCCCAGTAAAACCATCTCTGAGCACTGGACTGCAGCTCCAGGCAGCCCCATGGTCACTGCCCTCTCCGTGACCTGGTTGTCAGCACTCCCTCAACCCAGGGGGCTTGCAGGACTCATTGTGTTTGCAAAAAGTGTGCAGGGCTTTGACTCTGCTGCTGGCAGTGCCCACAGCTGCTGCTAAAGCTTATGGTGGTGTCAGGAGAGTAGAGGTCCAAGGTTTATTGAGGAATCAAGGAATTTGAGAGAACAACATTTTTCTGCAAGCCTAATGATAGTATAGGTTGGGGACCCCAGAGACTGTCACAAGAAAGGGTGACTTTCAGAAGGAAATTGGCAATTGTGTCCCCGGAAGGAGATTTCCCTGAGTGAAAGCATCAGACAACAGCACTGCAGCGCACCCGTCTATCAATGCCCAGTGACTCCTGGCATGAGCAGGGAAGCAGCAGGGAGGGAGAGGAATGGGGTCCAGAGTCTGGCACAGGGGCCTTTAGGTGTCCAAGAGGTGCTTTGGTGGGAAGATGTGCACATTGTCCTGCACAGGGTGCTGAAAACAGACCCACCAGATTTCCCCAGACCTCAGGCTGCACAGACACCTCCAGTGAGTGGAGCACATCTTCTGCCTGTACTGATGAGTACCTGAGCAGGAAATCATCAGGTTCCTCATCCAGGTACTTGAAAGGTGCCTCTGTTACTTAGAGGGTGAGTCAGAAATGAGGAAATGAAATGGCACTGTTGATGGAAACTAAAACACAACCTGGGGCAGTAGGTCATATATTTTGCTTTAGAGATGAGTGTGTTGGAAAATTGCTGTCTTTATGCAGTGACTGTGGGCTGGGGGCAGCGCTGGAGCAGTATAAAAAGGGCCCTTCTCACCACTCTCTCATCCACTTCTCTCTTCTCCATCTCACTGGGAACAAGGTGAGCTTGGAGCCGGTTCTTATCCTCCTTCTTATTTTCCTTGTCCTTCTACTCCTTCCACATTATCCTCTTCTGGGACCTCTTCTCACATCTCCAAACCCAGTACTGGGTCTTGAGGCTGCTTACCATGGGAGAGGGACAGTATATAACGGAGAAAGGATGGATAAAGAATAAGATGTTTCCTGAGCTATGGGCTAGCTGGGGTGCTCCATGGCTCTTGGTGGAGCTCACTGAGCTGAGAGAAAGGATCTACCTCATTTTGAGGTGAAAGGTGGCACTTCAAATACCACTCATGAATTGATTCTCTGCTCTCTGTTCCAGGTGCACCTGCAGCC
>NW_008236114.1:0-259 GCF_000691975.1 Corvus brachyrhynchos
AACCACCTCAAACCAACCCCAAACCACCTCAAATCACCCTAAAAGCCCCAAAACGACCCCAAAAACCGCCCCTCTCCAGGAAGACGTCCCTCTTGGTGAGCTTGCGCACGGCTGTCAGCGTGTCCTGAACTAAACCTCACAAACACCTGCACTAAACCCCCTCAACTCCAACCCCAAACCAACCCCAAAACCACCTCAAACCAACCCTAAACCACCCCAAAACCACCCGAAATCACCCCAAAACCTCCCAAACCACCTC
>NW_008236115.1:0-229 GCF_000691975.1 Corvus brachyrhynchos
TAATCAAAGATGCAATCCATCCCGTTATTCCCATCGTTCAAAAAGGTAATTGACCCAATCTAGGCATCGAGGCAGCGGTGAGGATAGCATCACGTAGATAAATTTCATCTTTGGACAGGGATGGGGCTTCTGAGAGGGAATATAAGCGAGATTTGTTAGCTTTGTGGTGAGTGGGGGGGTTTTGGAGTTTAAGGATGTTTGACAAGGGTTGAGGGAAGGGGATATTTTG
>NW_008236115.1:263-502 GCF_000691975.1 Corvus brachyrhynchos
TCAGTTTTCAGGGCTGTTTGTGGCCTATGGCTAGACTTTTGCCATAGCTTCTTGTTCAGCTTTCTGTTTCGTCTGCTACCGTGTGGCGGGACGATCTTTTTCCTGGTTGGTGGGCATTCGGCGACGTCTTCGTCTCCATGCAGAGCTGGTCTGGTTTTGGGAAGGTCCTGTATTTGACTCAGGAGAGTTCTTGTTTGTGTTTGTGGTGATGCCATGAAGTTTTTGCCTTTTCTTTTATA
>NW_008236116.1:0-642 GCF_000691975.1 Corvus brachyrhynchos
TGGGACCCCACGGAGCCGGGCAGGGACAGTATTTAATGGTGCCCAATTTGGGGCCTCGGACCATCCCTGACAGCATCTCCAGTACTTCCTAGATTTAAGTCGCATTTTGAGCAGCCATAGCCCCAAAGAAACCTCTGAATTCTATCAGGGGCTCAGCGGGGGAGACCAACAACCTTCTACTGGGGAAAGAGAAGACTGGTCTAAAGTTGGTGGACCAACCTTGAGATTTTATTTGACCCTCTAAGGTAATATGGGTCACTTTTGTATCCTTTTTTGTTAATTGCCTTTCATCTCGAGGGTTGGGAAGAGAGGGAGATGAGGACAGTTATCTCGTCTCCTGCAAGAAGTTTTTCTCCCAGTCCTAAGAGTCCTTGTTCAGGAAAATTATCGTTATACCAGGGAAGGTTTAAAACATTTTGTTCAGTGGTTATTTAAGCAGTGGTTAGTTGAGTATTTAAAATGCTTTGTGCCATGGTTGTTTATGTCGGGAAAAGGTTATTTGCTTTCCAAGCTAGCAAAAGCTGTTCATAGTCTTGTGAAACAGTTGGGAAAAGTTAATCTCAGTTTAAAAAACCCTTTACTGCTCCCCTATCCCTGCATCCCTGATCTCTCTGCCCTGCTTCAAGGGAAACCGGGAGATGG
>NW_008236117.1:0-258 GCF_000691975.1 Corvus brachyrhynchos
TAATTTTATATATTTTGCTTCCCCTCAGAAACCATAGTTGCAGTCAGCAGGTCTCATGAAAGGAAAGGGAAAAAGTAGGAGGAGAGAGAAGAAGACAGAGAAGAAAAGAGAGGAGATAAAAATGATTTTTGAATATTTAATGAAACGACGTTCTTCGTCAGCTTTTTTCTGTGTGCTCCACTGGCTCTTGTAAGCCATATTTCCCAACAGTTTTGTTTTTCTGAGAGTGGCTGTTCTGTGGTGCCTAAAGAAAAAAAA
>NW_008236118.1:0-652 GCF_000691975.1 Corvus brachyrhynchos
CCAAAAATCCACCCCGAAATCATCCCCAAAAGCCACCCCAAAACCACCCCAAAAATCCACCCAAAAACACCCCAAAAACACCCCAAAACCACCCCAAAATATCCCAAAACCACCCCCAAAATACCCCAAAAATCCACCCCGAAATCATCCCCAAAAGCACCCCAAAAACACTCCCAAAAACACACCAAAAACCACCCCAAAATACCCCAAAAACACCCCAAAAATCACCCCAAAATACCCCAAACTCCACCCCAAAAATCCACCCAAAAACACCCCGAAAACACCCCAAAATATCCCAAAAACCACCCCAAAACCACCCCAAAAAACCCCAAAAACACCCCAAAAACGCCCTGAAAATCCACCCAAAACCACCCCAAAAATCCACCCCAAACCACCCCAAAATACCCCAAAAATCCATCCAAAACCACCCCAAAATCACCCCCAAAATCCCCCAAAAACACCCCAAAAACATCCCCAAAACACCCCAAAAATCCCCCCAAAATACCCCAAAATAATCCCGAAAAAATCTCCCCCAAACCACCTCAAAATACCCCAAAAACACCCCAAAAATCCCCCCAAAGACCCCAAAATCCCCCAAAACCCCAAAATAACCCCAAAATCACCCCCAATTTTTTTTAATTTCCTCCCATTT
>NW_008236119.1:0-247 GCF_000691975.1 Corvus brachyrhynchos
CACCCCAAAGCCATCCCAAACCCTTCAATCCCACCCCAAACCCCACCAACGCATCCCAAACCCCCCCAATCCACCCCAAACCCATCCCAAACCCCTCCAATCCATCCCAAACCCATCCCAACCCCCCAATCCATCCCAAATCCCCTCAACGGCACCCCAAAGCCATCCCAAACCCTTCAATCCCATCCCAAAGCCATCCCAACCCCACCATCCATCCCAAACCCATCCCAAACTCCTCCAATCCATC
>NW_008236120.1:0-228 GCF_000691975.1 Corvus brachyrhynchos
TCCCATTTTCCCCCGTTTTTTCCCATTTTCCCCAAAAATTTTCCCCCCAATTTTCCTCAAAGCCCCAAAATGCCCCAAAATGCCCCAAACCACCCCAAAATGTCCCCAAATGTCCCCAATCCCTCCATTTTTCCCCCATTTTTCCCCTCAATTTTTTCCCATTTTTCCCCCGTTTTTTCCCGTTCCCCTCAATTTTTTCCCCCAATTTTTTCCCATTTTCCCCAAAAT
>NW_008236121.1:0-204 GCF_000691975.1 Corvus brachyrhynchos
CAGGGTTGGGGACACTGTGGGGTTGGGGACACCCATGGTGGGTTGGGGATACCATGGAGGGTTGGGGACATCGTGGGGCTGGGGACACCACAGGGTTGGGGACACCGTGGAGGGTTGGGGACATCGTGGGGGGCTGAGGACACCACGAGGGGCTGGGGACACCCATGGGGAGCCAGGGACAGTGTGGGGGACAGGGGACAGCAC
>NW_008236121.1:2422-2750 GCF_000691975.1 Corvus brachyrhynchos
TGGCCCTCCCCTGTGTCTGTCTGTCCACCCCCCGCGTCCGTCTGTCCATCCCTGTGTCCAGCTTGGTGTCCCTGTGTCACCCCCGACCACCCCTGTGTCCCTCTGTCCATCCCCTGTGTCTGTCTGTCCGCCTCTGTGTCCATCTGTCCATCCCTGTGTCCATCTGTCCATCCCTGTGTCCAGCTGGCTGTCCCTGTGTCCCCCCAACCATCCCCATGTCCACCCCATGTCCATCCCCTGTCCATCCCCATGTCCACCCCATGTCCATCTGTCCCTCCCAGGCCTGCCGGCACTTCAACGACAGCGGCGCCTGTGTCCCGCTCGGCCC
>NW_008236121.1:4824-5181 GCF_000691975.1 Corvus brachyrhynchos
CCCCGGGCCCAGGAGCGGCCCCCGACTCTCGGTGCATCTCCTCACTCCCGGAGGATTTCCCGGCTCCCAGAGCATCTCCCGGTGCATCCCCTCACTCCCGAAGCATTCACCGGATCCCAGGAGCATCCCCTCACTCCCGGAGCAGCTCCTCGAGCACCCCCTCACTCCCAGAGCACCCCCTCACTCCCGGAGCATCCCCAGCTCCCCGAGCTCCCCCAGCCCCCGGAGCAGCTCCCGGAGCACCCCCTCACTCCCGGAGCATCCCCAACTCCCGGACCATCCCCTCACTCCCGGAGCACCCCCTCACTCCCGGAGCACCCCCAGCTCCCGGAGCAGCTCCTCGAGCACCCCCTCACT
>NW_008236122.1:0-333 GCF_000691975.1 Corvus brachyrhynchos
TCTGCTGTCTGTTGTTCCCTTTTACCTGAGATGAAAAGCTCCTAGAAGAAATTATACTATGTGAACAGATCCCACCAGAACAGCTGTTTGGACTACTCGCGGTTTTCTATTTGTTTATTAGATTTGAGACCCAAAAGCCAATACATAATCCACAGCCTTTCAAGTAGTGGTGGAGTGTGTGTGTGCTGAAACCTCATTTAACCTCAGGAAACTTCCCTCTCCATCTGCCAAACATTTCTCGTTCCTTTATGATTCAGGCTAAAAAAAAAAACCAAAACCAACTTCATTCGACATTCAGGAAGTAATTACAAGACTGTATTTTACAAATGGAAC
>NW_008236123.1:0-629 GCF_000691975.1 Corvus brachyrhynchos
AAATGGGGGAAAATGGGGAAAAAAGGGGGGAAAGGGGGAAAAAGGGGGAAAAATGAGAGAAAAATGGGGGAAAAATGGGGAAAAAGGAGAGGAAAAGGGGGAAAAATGGGAAAAAATGGGGAAAAAATGGGGGGGAAGGAGAGAAAGAGGGGGAAAATGGGGAAAAAAGGGGGGAAAGGGGGAAAAAGGGGGAAAAAGGAGGAAAAAATAGGGGAAAAAAAGGGGAAAAATGGGGAAAAAATGGGGGGGAAGGAGAGAAAGAGGGGGAAAATGGGGAAAAAATGGAGAAAAAGGAGAGAAAAGGGGGGGAAATGGGGAAAAGTGAGAGAAAATGCAGAAAAATTGGGGAAAAATGGGGGAAAAGGAGAGAAAAGGGGGAAAAATGGGGAAAAAATGGAAGGAAATGGGGAAAAAGGGGGAAACAGGGAAAAGGGGGGGAATGGGGAAAAAGGGAGGAAATGGGGAAAAAATGGGAAAAAAGGAGAGAAAAGGAAGAAAAAATGGGGGGAAAATGGGGAAAAATGGGAAGAAAATGGGGAAAAAGCAGAGAAAAGGGGGGCAAATGGGGAAAAGTGAGAGGAAATGCAGAAAAATGAGGAAAAAATGGGGGAAAAGGAGAGAAAAGGGGG
>NW_008236124.1:0-346 GCF_000691975.1 Corvus brachyrhynchos
CCGAGCCGGGGTTGACTTTTCTCTCTAGTTTTCGTCCATTTTTTCATTGCCTCGTGTAAAGTCCCCCAGGTACATATTAAATCGGCTACCTCTGCGCCGCCAGCTGAAAATTCATGGATTAGGGCATCCCCCAGTCCCCTCCAGGTGTCGGGGTTCAAACCAGTATCAAAGTCTGTAAAATATCTGTGAAAAAGGAAGTTCACTCTCTTGTGAGAATTTAAAAGTTTAATAAAAAAGACAATAAGAGACACATAGAGCAAAGAGGTAACGGCCGGGTGCCTTGGCGCTCTGCTAAGAGCACACTTGATGCCCGGGGATAGTCCTTTTTATACTATTTTTACTGTCT
>NW_008236125.1:0-393 GCF_000691975.1 Corvus brachyrhynchos
TCACCACCACAGGTCGTTTGCTTAAATAGCTCTGTGCAGTCCCTCCCAACCCTGCAATGCCTGACCCCGCAGGGGCCAGAGGCCACGTGGAAGTCCACGCAGAGGAGGAGATAATTGTCACATCAGCCCCCCTATCGATCAAACCTCGGAGCTGGATCTTAGGCGGCTGGGCATTTGGCAGGATTAGGGTACACGTCATCTGCGGCTTTTGGCTGGAGATGTCTGCAGTCCAGAAGACCTGTGGAGGTCCTGTAGATCCAAAGCCACCATCTCCGCAACTGCGTTGTTCTGCCCTGGGAACACATAACTTAAAAGGCACAAGTTGAGCAATTCTAGTCTTCAGGAATAGTAACGGGGGGATGGGTGTGGAAACCATAGCACAAATCTGGCCTG
>NW_008236126.1:0-361 GCF_000691975.1 Corvus brachyrhynchos
TTGGGTCATTTTCCGTCATTTCTGGGCATTTTGGGTCATTTTGGGTCCTTTCAACTCAATTTTTCATCATTTTGAGTAATTTCGGGTCATTTTTGGGGTATTTTGGGGCTGTTTCTCGTCATTTCCCAGGGTGGGGTTGGGGCGGTTTCCGGATCCGTTTTTGGGCCGTTTTGGGGTCGGTTTTGGGTCATTTTGGGCCATTTTTGAGTAATTTTGGGGTCCTTTTCGGGTGACTTTGGGTCTTTTTTGCTGATTTTTGGTCATTTTGGGGTATTTTTTGGGTATTTTTGGGTTATTTTCCATCGTTTTGGGTCATTTTGGGTCATGTCGGGTCATTTTTGGTCATTTTGGGTCATTTTGG
>NW_008236126.1:814-2933 GCF_000691975.1 Corvus brachyrhynchos
CGACGACGATGACCTCATCAATGAGGTCACTAAAGGGGCGGGGGAGGGGCCTTGTCTGGGTTTCGGGGTCTTTTGGGTGATTTGGGGTGATTTGGGGTCACCTTGGGTCATTTCAGGTCATTTTGGGCCATTTTTGGTAATTTTGGGTCATTTTCAGGCCACTTCTGCTCATTTGAAATAATTTTGGGGCCATTTTGGTCACTTTGGGGCCATTTTCTGTCATTTTGGGGTGATCTTGGGTCATTTTGGGTAATTTATTGCCATTTTTGCTCAATTTGAGTCATTTTGGGACCATTCTGGGCCATTTTTTGGTCATTTTGGGTCATATTGGGTCACTTTTGCCCATTTCTGAGCCATTTTGAGTCACTTTGGGTCATTTTTGCCAATTTTGGGTCATTTGGGGCCATTTTTTATCATTTCTTGTCATTTTGGGTCCATTTCGGGTCATTTTGAGTCATTTTGGGCCATTTTGGGTCACTTTTGTCCATTTCTGAGCCATTTTGGGTCATTTGGGGCCATTTTTGGTCATTTCGGGGCCATTTTGGAGCCATTTTTGAGCCATTTTGGGGTCATTTTTGTGCATTTTGGAGACACTTTGGGTCTTTTTGGGGCCATTTGGGTCACCTTGGGTCATTGTAGGTCAATTTGGGGTCATTTTGGGGCCATTTTGGGTCATTTCAGTGTCTTTTGGGCCATTTGGAGCCATTTTGGTCACTTTGGGGCCATTTTGGGTCATTTTGGATCATTTTGAGGCAAGTTTTGGTCAGTTTTGGTCATTTTGAGGCCATTTTTGCTCATTTTGAGTCATTTGGGGCCATTTGGGGCCATCTTGGGTCATTTTGGGGTCATTTTTGTGCAGTTTTGACACATTTTGGGTCCTTTTGGGGACATTTTGGGCCATTTTGAGATCATTTGGGGCCATTTTGGGTCATTTTTGGTTATTTTGGGTAATTTTGGGGGCACTTCTGCTCATTTTAAAGCGTATTGGAGCATTTTGGTTCATTTTTTGCCATTTTTGCTCATTTTTGTCAATATGGGGCCATTTTGGGTCATTTTTGGCAATTTTGGGGTCATTTTGGGGATTTTGAGCCATCTGGAGCCATTTTGGGTCATTTTGGGTCATTTTTGTCCATTTCTGAGCCAGTTGGGGTCAATTCTGGAGCCATTTTGGGTCATCTTGAGACCATTTCTGAGCCATTTTGGGTCATTTTTTGGGTTATTTTGGGTCATTTGGGGTCACTTTTGTCCATTTCTGAGCCATTTTGGGTCATTTTGGATCATTGGGTTATTTTGAGTCATTTTGGGTCGTTTTTTGCCATTTTGGGCCCAGTTTGGGTCATTTTGGGCCATTTTTGTTCATTTTTGGGTCATTTTTGGGTCATTTTTGTCCATTTCCAAGTGGTTTTGGGCCATTCGGGGCCATTTCGGGGCATTTTTTGGTCATTTTGGTTCATTCTGGGTAATTTCTTTCCATTTCTGAGCCATTTTGGGTCATTCGGGGCCATTTTTGGGTCCTTTTGGGTCATTTGGGGTCGTTTTGGGGTCTTGAGCCATTTGGAGCCATTTTGGGCCATTTGGGGCCATTTTTGCTCGTTTTGAGTAACTTTGGGTTATTTTCTATCATTTTGGGACATTTTTTGTCATTTTGGAGCCATTTTGGGTCATTTTTGAGCCATTTTGGGTCATTTTTTGGTCATTTTTGTCCATTTCTGAACCATTCGGGTTAATTCTGGGGCGATTTTTGGTCATTTTGGGGCCATTTTTTGTCATTTTTCATCATTTTTGGCCCATTTTGGGTCATTCGAGGCCATTTTTGGGTCCTTTTTGGTCATTTGGGGTCATCTTGGGGTCTTTTGAGCCATTTGGAGCCATTTTGGGCCATTTGGGGTCATTTGGGGTCATTTTGGGGTCATTTTGGGAGTCTTTTGAGCCATTTGGAGCCATTTGGGGCCATTTTTGGGCCATTTTGGGCCATTTTGAAGCCATTGGGGGCAATTTTTGAGCCATTTTGGGTCGTTTTGGGGCCATTTTGAGTCATTTCAGGCCATTTCTGTCCATTTCTGAGCCATTTTGGGTCATTTTTTGGCCACTTTGGGTCATTTTTGGGTCATTTTCCAGC
>NW_008236127.1:0-841 GCF_000691975.1 Corvus brachyrhynchos
GGCTGGGACCCCCCCGGGAAGGCCCCACCCCAATTTGGGGGGGTCGGGGGGGTCTCAGCCCCAATTTTGGGGGGGTTGAACCCCAAATTTGGGGGGGTCCGCACCCAATTTTTGGGGGGGTCTGAGCCCAAATTTGGGGGGGTTGAATCCCAATTTTGGGGGGCTCTGAGCCCAAATTTGGGGGGTCTGCACCCCAATTTGGGGGGGTCGAACCCCAAATTTGGGGGGGTCTGAGCCCCCAATTTTGGGGGGGTCTGCACCTAAATTTTGGGGGGGTCTGGGCCCCACTTTGGGGGGGTTTGAGCCCAAAGTTTTGGGGGTCTGCACCCAAATTTGGGGGGGGCGAGGTCCTATTTTGGGGGGTCCACACCCCAATTTGGGGGGTCCAGAACCCCAAATTTGGGGGGTTCTGAGCCCCATTTTTGGGGGGTCTGCACCTTAATTTTGGGGGGGTCTGAGCCCAAATTTGGGGAGGTCTGCATCCAATTTGGGGGGGTTGAACCCCAAATTTTGGGGTGGTCTGAGCCCCATTTTTGGGGGGATTGAACCCCAAATTTGGGGGAGTCTGAGCCCCCTTTTTGGGGGGGTTCTGTGTCCCATTTTGGGGGGCTCTGAGCCCAAATTTTTGGGGGGGTCTGGGCCCCAATTTGGGGGGGTCTGAGCCCCCTTTTCTGGGGGGGTTGAACCCAATTTAGGGGGATTGAACCCCAAATTTGGAGGGGGTTGAACCCCAAATTTGGGGGGGGTCTGGGCCGCCTTTTGGGGGGGGTTCAACCCCAATTTTGGAGGGGGTTGAACCCCAAATTTGGGGGGGCTGGGCCCCCATTTGGGCGGGGCTGAG
>NW_008236127.1:2763-3677 GCF_000691975.1 Corvus brachyrhynchos
AATCCCAGAAATCCCGGAAATCCCAAAAATACCCCCAAATTCCCATCAAAATCCCAGAAAGTCCCCAAAAAATCCCATCAAAATGGCAAAAATCCCATAAAAAATCCTGTCAAAAATCCCACCAAGAAATCCCAAATCCACAAAGCCCGAAAATCCCACAAAAAAACCCAAATCCCACAAAAAATCCCCAAATCCCAAAAATCCCCAAAAAAATCCCATTAAAATCCCCCAAAAATCCGAGAAAGTCCCCCAAAAATCCCATAAAAAATGTCAAAAATCCCACAAAAAATCCCAAATCCACAAATCCCAGAAATCCCCCCAAAAACCCCACTAAAATCCCAGAAATCCCAAAAAATTCCCACAAGAAGTCCCAGAAATCCCAAAAAATCCCATAAAAATCCCAAAAAATCCCATGAAAAACCCAAATTTCCACCAAAAAATCCCATTAAAACACCAAAATCCCACAAAAAACCCCCAAATCCCGGAAATCCCCAAAAACCCCTAAAATTCCCCCAAAAAATCCCATCAAAACCATCAAAAAACCCACCAAAAATCCCAAATCCACAAACCCCGCAAATCCCATAAAAAAACCCCAAATCCCACAGAAAATCCCCAAAATCCCCAAAAAATCCCACAAAAAGTCCCAGAAATCCCCAAAAAAACTCCCACAAAATCCCCCAAAAAACCCATTAAAAACCCCAAAATTCCCATCAAAATCCCAGAAAAATAAAAAAAATCCCATCAAAAATGTCAAAATCCCACCAAAAAATCCCAAGTGCACAAATCCCACAAAAAACCCCACATCCCAAAAAATGCCCCCAAAAAACCCCAAATCCCAGAAATCCCGGAAATCCCAAAAAAATCCCATAAAAATTCCCATAAAAATCCCAGAAAGTCCCCAAAAAATCCCATTA
>NW_008236128.1:0-461 GCF_000691975.1 Corvus brachyrhynchos
AAACCCCTGAGGATCGAACTGGCCAGACCACCCCCTCAGCAGACTTTTTTTTGGTCTTCAACAGGAGCCAGCCTCACCTGAAGACGGGATTTGTAAGTTTCAAATCGGGCTCTCCTCTCTTTCTTGCGCGCAATACTTTTAAGTTCTTTCTGTTTTATTTTTCTCTTTTTTCTGCTGAGGGAGGAACTGAACTGGGAAATATGCAAGCTAAACCCAGCCTTTCCCAATCTGAGAGAGACCTATACCCCTTTCTTCTAACCTTTCTCTTAAATTCAGACTTTAAATTCTCTAAAGGTGTTCTTTCTAAGAAAAATCTCAAATCTTTCACTAATTGGATATCTCGAAATTTTCCTGATGCCACCAAAGACTCTGTCCTTTCTGATCCATTCTGGGACAAAGTGGGGAAGAAACTCTATTCCTCTCAAGAAACGGGAAACCTCTCTGTTTCCAAATTCATTCCT
>NW_008236129.1:0-664 GCF_000691975.1 Corvus brachyrhynchos
GGCACAAAAATGGCCCCAAAACGGCCCCAAAACCAGCACCAAAATAAGCACAAAACCAACCCCAAAATGGCCCCAAAATCAGCACAAAACTGCCCCAAAACCAGCACCAAAATAGCCCCAAATCTGCCCCAAAATCCGCCCCAAAACCAGCGCCAAAATAGCCCCAAATCTGCCCCAAAACAACCCAAAACCAGCACCAAAATAGGCACAAAAATGGTCCCAAAACAGCCCCAAAACAGGCACAAAACAGCCCCAAAATGGCCCCAAACGGCCCCAAAACAGCCCCAAAACGGCCCCAAAATCCGCCCCAAAATAGCCCCAAAACCAGCACCAAAACAGGCACAAAAATGGCCCCAAAATAGCCCAAACCAGCCCAAAGTAACCCTAAAAACGGCCCCAAAACAGCCACCAAAATACCCCAAAAATAACCCAAAAATGGCCCAAAAAAAGGCCTAAAAACGGCCCCAAAATAGCCCCGAAACAGCCCCGAAATATCCCAAAATATCCCAAAATATCCCCAAAATTCCCCCCAAACCACCCGAAATCCCCCGAACAGCCCCAAAAACCTCTCAAAACACCCCAAAAACGTCCCAAGAACACCCCCAAAATTTCCCCAAATATCCCCAAATCCCCCCCAAATTCCCCCCAAATTCCCCCAAATCCC
>NW_008236130.1:0-618 GCF_000691975.1 Corvus brachyrhynchos
GTCTTCTGTAGATAGAATGCAAGACGTCAGGCAGAGGTTGCGATTTCTGTTCACTTCACGTCTGTGTGCCTGCTTCTTTACTTGTGGGGTTGTCAGCGTTTCTTCGTGCTTGATAGGGTTTCACATTCTTCACTGGAAGCCATCTGAGTTAACCGCCTGTGGAAACACAAGTAAACCCTTTGCCCCATGTTATTAAAGGAAATGGACCTTCAATCTTCCCTGTTTCTGGGTTTCTAATTAACACTGGAGGATTCACTTTTAACTTTGCTCTTGTACTGTTAGAGAAATGTCTGAAAATTGGTGGATCAGGCTCTACAAAAGAGCTGTTTAAAAAATTAAAGACATACAGAGCTTTGTTCAACCTCGTCTGTGGTGTTGCCTGTGCCAACCCTCCTTTTTGCTGATCTAAAATAAGTTTTAAAGAGTGATATGTTCTTTCAACAATGGCTTGACTTGTGGGAGAGTAAGGAACACCAAAAGTGTGCCACACTCCCCAGTCCATTAGAAAATCAGCCAATTTCTTTGCTTGTATGCAGGGCCACTGTCTGTTCTTATTTCTTGAGGTACCCCTAATGAAGCAATGCTTGTGTCCTAGGTTACAATGTAAGATGTGCCCAC
>NW_008236131.1:0-216 GCF_000691975.1 Corvus brachyrhynchos
AATTTGGGATTTGAGGACAGAAATTTGGGATTTAGGAGCAGAAGTTGGGATTTAGGGGCAGAAAATTTGGATTTGGGGGCAGAAATTGGGATTTAGGGGAAAAAATTGGGATTTGGGGACAGAAATTTGGGATTTGGGGGCAGAAATTGGGATTTAGGGGCAGAAATTTGGGATTTGGGGGAAAAAATTGGGATTTGGGGACAGAAATTGGGATTT
>NW_008236132.1:0-1183 GCF_000691975.1 Corvus brachyrhynchos
CTCCATGGCCACATCCAACATCACCTGGCCCAGGATCGGGGGATACACGGAGAGCCCCCAGGTGTAGAACCCCCGCAGGACGCTCCGCTCGATGTTCACCAGCTCCAGGAATCCCGCCCGGAATCCTCCCCTGGGAGACAGCTCCATGGGAATCGAGCGGAATTCCGGACGGGATTTTGGGATTTTTGGGAATTGCCACTCACCCCCCGATCCCTTTGGAGAGGGAGGAGAAGGAGAGGAGCTGGAACGTGGCGTGCGGGACGGGGAGAGAGGGAAACTGAGGCACGGGATGGGGCGGGAATGAGCGGAGTTCATCGGGAAACGGAGGCACGGGATGGGAATAACGGGATCCCAAAGGGAAACTGAGACATGGGAGGAGAATAACGGGATCCCAAAGGGAAACTGAGGCACGGGATGGGAATAATGGGATCCCAAAGGGAAACTGAGGCACGGGATGGGAATAATGGGATCCCCCAGGGAAACTGAGGCACGGGATGGGGGGGAGTGACTGGAGTTCATTGGGAAACTGAGGGACGGGATGGGAATAATGGGATCCCAAAGGGAAACGGAGGCACGGGATGAGAATAACAGGATTCCAAATGGAAACTGAGACATAGGAAGAGAATAACAGGATTCCAAAGGGAAACTGAGGCACGGGATGGATTTTAGGAGCCCAAAGAGGGAAACGGAGGCATGGGATGGGAATAACGGGATCCCAAAGCGAAACTGAGGCACGGGATGGGAATAATGGGATCCCAAAGGGAAACTGAGGCACGGGGTGGGAATAACGGGATCCCAAATGGAAATTGAGACATGGGAGGAGAATAACAGGATTCCAAAAGGAAACTGAGGCACGGGATGGATTTTAGGAGCCCAAAAAGGGAAACGGAGGCACGGGATGGGTTTCAGGATCCCAAATGGAAACTGAGGCACGGGATGGGTTTCAGGATCCCAAAGGGAAACTGAGGCACGGCCGGGTCGAAGCCCAAACTCACCCGTGGGGTCCCCGGGGTTGACCACCCACAGCACCCTGGGGTGGCAGCGGCTCCGCGCTTCCCGCACTTCCCGGCGCAGCGCGGCCACGTCCACGGCCCAGCCCCGGGATTCATCCAGAGGGTACGGAACGGGCACGGCCCCCGCCAGCCCCGCGGCCGCCGCGCACAAGAGGGGGCCCCGAGCCCGC
>NW_008236132.1:4932-5363 GCF_000691975.1 Corvus brachyrhynchos
GCCGCCGCCCCCCCCCCCCCCATTCCCAGGGCATCACCCCGGCCCCAATTCCCACCCAGTTGCCCCCAGCAGTATCCCTCCAACCCCAATTCCCTGTCCCACTTCCTACCCCATTCCCAAGTCACTTCCTGCCCCATTCCCACCCCATTCCCCTCATTATCCCTTTTCCAGCCCCAATTCCCAGCCCATTCCCCCCATTATCCCTTTTCCAACCCCAATTCCCAGTCCCAGTGTCCCCCTCTGTGCCCAGGTGATCCCCCTTCCCAATTCTCATCCCTTTCCCACCCAGTATCCCTTTTCCAGCCCCAGTTAATTCCCTGCCCCAGTTCCCACCCCATTCCCAGAGCAACCCCATTTCTCCCATTATCCCTTTTCCAGCCCCTTTTCCCTCTCCCATTTCCCACCCCATTCCCAGGCCATCCCCGGCCCCA
>NW_008236133.1:0-216 GCF_000691975.1 Corvus brachyrhynchos
CTCCTTCCCTGCGGAATGTCCCATTCTCCAACTTCCCTCTCCCAACAGACTTCAGACATTCCTCATTTTTCTTCCCTGAGGGGTCGTGGTCCCTCCAGCAGCAGAGGGATGCGGGTGGTGCTGGTGGCACTGGAATGCAGGCAGTGCTGGCAGTGCTGGCAGTGCTGGCTGTGTTGGCTGTGTTGGCTGTGTTGGTGAGGATGAAGGCTGCTTGTC
>NW_008236134.1:0-292 GCF_000691975.1 Corvus brachyrhynchos
CGCGGGGGGGGGGGTTGGCGTGGGGTCGGGGGTGGGGGTTGGGATGGGGATGGGACGGGAATGGGGGTTGGGATTGGGATCAGGGTGGGAGTTGGGATCTGGATCCAGACCTGGACCAGGATGGCGATGGGATGGGGACGGCGCTTGGGGTTGGGATGGGGATGAAGCTGGGATTGGAATCGGCGTCGGGATGGGGACGGGGACAGGGATGGGGTGAGGATGAAGACGGCGATGGGATGGATCTGGGAACGTTCGGGGTGGGGATGGGAAAGGCTGGGATGGGGACGGGACA
>NW_008236135.1:0-339 GCF_000691975.1 Corvus brachyrhynchos
CGCTGCGTCCCAGTTTGGTGCTGCTGGTTTTTTTTTTCCCCCCCCTCCGGTGTCTCTTGGTGCCTTCCAGCCTGGACCAGTTGATCCCAGTGGCCTCCCACTGCACCCCAGTGCTCTCCCAGTGCCTTCCAGCCTGTCCCAGTTCATCCCAGTGGCCCCCCAGTAACAACCAGTAACTGCCGCTGCGTCCCAGTTTGGTGCTGCGGGTTTTTTAATCCCCCCCTCCGGTGTCTCTTGGTGCCTTCCGGCCTGGACCAGTGCTCCCAGTTGATCCCAGTGGCGTCCCAGTTGATCCCAGTGGCCTCTCAGGCTGGACCAGTGCACCCCAGTGCTCTCCCA
>NW_008236136.1:0-231 GCF_000691975.1 Corvus brachyrhynchos
GGGTTTTTTTAGAATTTTTTAGGATTTTTAATGAGTTTTTTAAGGATTTTTTAAGGAATTTTTCTTTTATTTTTGAGGAACTTTTTAGGATTTTTATGGAATTCTTTTGGAATTTTTTAGGAATTTTTAATGATTTTTTTTGGAATTTTTTGAGAAATTTTTTAGGCTTTTTTTAGAAATTTCTAAAGGAATTTTTTCAGGATTTTTAAGGATTTGTTTAAGGAATTTTTT
>NW_008236137.1:0-544 GCF_000691975.1 Corvus brachyrhynchos
CGGGATGGGAATAATGGGATCCCAAAGGGAAACGGAGGCACGGGATGAGAATAACAGGATTCCAAATGGAAACTGAGACATAGGAAGAGAATAACAGGATTCCAAAGGGAAACTGAGGCACGGGATGGATTTTAGGAGCCCAAAGAGGGAAACGGAGGCATGGGATGGGAATAACGGGATCCCAAAGGGAAACTGAGGCACGGGATGGATTTTAGGAGCCCAAAGAGGGAAACGGAGGCATGGGATGGGAATAACGGGATCCCAAAGGGAAACTGAGGCACGGGATGGATTTTAGGAGCCCAAAGAGGGAAACGGAGGCATGGGATGGGAATAACGGGATCCCAAAGGGAAACTGAGGCACGGGATGGATTTTAGGAGCCCAAAGAGGGAAACGGAGGCATGGGATGGGAATAACGGGATCCCAAAGGGAAACTGAGGCACGGCCGGGTCGAAGCCCAAACTCACCCGTGGGGTCCCCGGGGTTGACCACCCACAGCACCCTGGGGTGGCAGCGGCTCCGCGCTTCCCGCACTTCCCGGCGCAG
>NW_008236138.1:0-591 GCF_000691975.1 Corvus brachyrhynchos
TGAAAGAAAGCCAACTTCCTGCAGTCTTCTGCTGCTCTCTCCTACTATCACAGTGCTGCCTGATAATGTGGGATTTTATGTGACTCAGACTATTTTGCTGACATATCATGGAAATAAAAATGTTTCAATTTTTACTGATCTTTAGTAGGATGAATTCTATGCCAGCAGTGTCAGCAAATTCTCCTGTTCTTTTACACATCAAAACTTTCAGAGCTTTGTATCTGAACGGGATCTTTTCCAAGTTATCAAATAGTATATGAGTGCGTTTCATTCCGATTTTAAACAGTCAAATTATTTTTAGTGTTCAATGGCTTTGCAGAGATTGTATATTGGAGCTGTATCAGTATATTGAGACAACTCTTGTTATTCTGTTTTTTCAAGCTTTTTACTGTCCTTTTTCCAGGAATCTCAAGATGAATCAGTGCTTCTCTGGCTGGACGAAATACAAAGAGGAATCAATGACAGAAATAACAACATAAAAGAAGCAGAAATCTGTAAGCATTAACCTGCATCTGCAATGCTCTTGTTTTTCTTGGTCATGGGAAACTAGAATGGGTAATTTATTTTTTCCACTTCAGGGAAGGTGGAAGC
>NW_008236139.1:0-227 GCF_000691975.1 Corvus brachyrhynchos
TCCCATAGATCCAAAGCCACCATCTCCACGACTTCGTTGTTCTGTCCTAGGAACACATGACTTTAAAGGCACAAGTTGAGCAATTCTAGTCTTTTTGGGAATAGTGATGGGGGGGTGGGTATGGAAACCATAGCACAAATCTGGCCTGTAAAGTCAGCATCAATGATTCCTGGGTGTACAAAGATTCCTTGAATGGTGACACTAGATCTTCCCACAAGCAATGCACT
>NW_008236140.1:0-609 GCF_000691975.1 Corvus brachyrhynchos
AAACTGAGCAGAGGAGCCGAGAGACCGGGAATTCACCACGGCTGCGGGAATTGCGTGGCCCAGTGCCGCCCAGTGCCGCCCCAGTACATCCCAACACGCCCCAGGGCCTCCCAGTGTCTCCCAATACAGCCTGGCAGAGTCCAGCACATCCCAGTTCAGCCCAGCACAGCCTCGGGCCTCCCAGTGCCTCCCAGTCTAGCCCAGTATTACCCAGTACCACCCAGTTCAGCCCAGCCCAGTCCAGTCCAGTTCAGCCCAGCACATCCCAGCACGCCCCAGTTCAGCCAGCACAGCGCAGGGAATCACCAGTTCCCAGCCCGGACACGATTCCCGAGCTGGGAATGCCGGCCCGGCGCTGCTCGGAGCTGGGAGGGGTCTGGAGCCAGCGGGATCCTCCCGCCGAGCCCCGGGACCCCCACCCCGAGCTCACGGGATGGGTTTGGATCGGGGGAGTCCCCGCCCAGGGACCCCCGGGAACACCGAGCGCTGCCTGGGGATGGGATTCCCACTGGAGACACCCCACAGAAGGGATGGAGGCAGCACATGGGCGACCCCCGGGACCCTCTCCCACCTTTCCAGCACCCTTTGGGATGGGGGAGCCGCTGGCCC
>NW_008236140.1:1964-6130 GCF_000691975.1 Corvus brachyrhynchos
CTCGGGAACGGGAGAGCCCCGGGGATGGGACCCGCTGGATGAGGAACGGCAGAGCCCCGGCGATGGGACCCCCGCTCCGGAAGCGGGAGATCCTTGGGGTTGGGACGCCTGGATCGGGAATGGGAGAACCCCGGGAATGAGAGAATCCCGGGAATGGGAGAATCCCGGGAATGAGACCTCCTGGATCAAGGAGTTCGGAGCATCAAGGGGGGATCCCAGCCCCAAGACCCCCGGGATGGAACCCCGGCCTCGCTGCGCTTCCTTCTGCCTGGCCTGGATTTTGGGGGGCACCTCTGGGCTGCAGGGCGGCCTCGTTGGGGTTTTGGGGACACCTCTGGGGTTCGGGGTGTTCTCGGTGAGGTTTTGGGGACACCTCTGGGGTGCAGGGTGTCCCCATCAGGTTTTGGGGGTACCCGTGGTGTGCAGCATGTCCCCGTGGGGCTTTGGGACACCTTCGGGGTGCAGCGTGTCCCCACTGAGTTTTGGGGGTGCCCCTCGTGTGTGGGGTGTCCCCATCGGGTTTTGGGGATGCTCCTGGGGTGCGGGGTGTCCCTGTCATGTTTTAGGGACAAATCTGGTGTGCGGGGTGGACCCCATCGGGTTTTGGGGATGCTCCTGGGGTGCGGGGTGTCCCCATAAAGTTTTGGGGACACCTCTGAGGTCCCTGTCATGTTTTGGGGGCACCTCTGGCTCGCAGGGTGTCCCCATCAGGTTTTGGGGTTACTCTTGGGGTGCAGGGAGCCCTTGTTGGGTTTTGGGGACCCTCCTGGGGTGCAGAGTGTTCCTGTCATGTTTTGGGGATGTTTCTGGGGTTGCAGGGTGTCCCCATCGGGTTTTGGGGATGTTTCTGGGGTGCAGGGAGCCCCTGTTGGGTTTTGGGGATCCTCCTGGGGTGCAGAGTGTCCCTGTCATGTTTTGGGGATGTTTCTGGGGTGCAGGGAGCCCTTGTTGGGTTTTGGGGACCCTCCTGGGGTGCAGAGTGTTCCTGTCATGTTTTGGGGATGTTTCTGGGGTTGCAGGGTGTCCCCATCGGGTTTTGGGGATGTTTCTGGGGTGCAGGGAGCCCCTGTTGGGTTTTGGGGATCCTCCTGGGGTGCAGAGTGTCCCTGTCATGTTTTGGGGATGTTTCTGGGGTTGCAGGGTGTCCCCGTCATGTTTTAGGGACACATTTGGGGTTCAGGGTGTCCCCATTAGGATCTGGGGATGCTCCTGGGTTCCAGGGTATCCCTGTTATGTTTCAGGGACTTTTTTGGGGTGCAGGGTATCCTCATCGGGTTTTGGGGACCCATCTGGGGTTCTGGGTGTCACCGTCAGGTTTTGGGGACTCTCATGGGGTTCAGAGTGTCCCTGTCATGTTTTGGGGATTTTCTGGGGTGCAGAGTGCCCCCATCGGGTTTTGGGGATGTTTCTGGGGTGCAGAGTGTCCCTGTCATGTTTTGGGGATGTTTCTGGGGTTCAGAGTGTCCCCATCGGGTTTTGGGGACACTCTTGGGGTGCAGAGTGTCCCTGTCATGTTTTGGGGATTTTCTGGGGTGCAGAGTGCCCCCATCGGGTTTTGGGGATGTTTCTGGGGTGCAGAGTGTCCCTGTCATGTTTTGGGGATGTTTCTGGGGTTCAGAGTGTCCCCATCGGGTTTTGGGGACACTCTTGGGGTGCAGAGTGTCCCTGTCATGTTTTGGGGATTTTCTGGGGTTCAGAGTGTCCCTATCGGGTTTTGGGGACACTCTTGGGGTGCAGAGTGTCCCTGTCATGTTTTGGGGATGTTTCTGGCGTTCAGAGTGCCCCCATCGGGTTTTTGGGGTGTTTCTGGGGTGCAGGTCCCTGTCATGTTTTGGGGATGTTTCTGGGGTGCAGGGTGTCCCCATCGGGTTTTGGGGACACTCTTGGGGTGCAGACTGTCCCTGTCATGTTTTGGGGATGTTTCTGGGGTGCAGAGTGTCCCCATCAGGTTTTGGGGACACGCCTGGGGTGCCAGGACACCCCTCCCGTAGCCGTGCCGTCCCCTCAGCGGAGCCGTGACCCCGCTGGGCTCGGACCCCCCCTTTTCCCCACAGATTCCCCCAAAACCACCTTCATCCCCTGGATTTTGGGGCCGGGAGCTGCCAGAGCCCCCCCAATCCCAATCCCAACCCCACACCAAACCCTGGCCCCGCTCCTGCCGTCGATCCAGGGATGGATTTTGGAGCCCTGCGAGGAGGAGCTGAGGATGAGGGGGATGAAAAAAGGGGGGATTTGAGATGGGAGGGGATGAAGGGAGCGGGGACTGACCCCAGCGATTGGAACAGAACTTTTGTTTTTTGGGATGCTCCAACCGCTGGTGTTTTCCAGCTTTTTCCCTTCATTTGTTTTTTGGGGGAAAAAAATCCTTTTTTTTAAAAAAAACCCCAATTTTCTTCCCGAGTGATGCCGAGGCCGCTGCGTTCCGGGGGGATGCCCTGCCCTGGGATGTGTTCCCGGGCTTGGAGTGCCCTTTTTTTGGGATCAGGCAGGGCTGGGAAGGGGTTTCTGCCAGCTGGAGTTTGGTGTCCTCTGGAGGGGTGGAAAAAAGCGGGATTTGAGGATTTTGAGCTTTAAATCTGATTTGGGGGGGGGAGGCGGAGCTGGGGGGGGGCTGCAGCACCTGGATCCCTCCATCCCAAAAGGGTTCCTCCATCCCAAAAGGATCCCTCCATCCCAAAAAGGTTCCTCCATCCCAAAAGGATCCCTCCATCCCAAAAGGATCCCTTAATCCCCAGAGGATCCTTCCATCCCAAAAGGAAGGATCCCTGCATCCCAGAAGGATCCCTGCATCCCAAAAGGATCCCTTAATCCCCAAAGGATCCCTCCATCCCCAAAGGATCCCTCCATCCCAAAAGGATCCCTCTGTCCCCAAAGGATCCCTTAATCCCCAAAAGGATCCCTTAATCCCAAAAGGATCTTTCCATCCCAAAAGGATCTCTGCATCCTAAAAGGAAGGATCCCTTAATCCCCAAAGGATCCCTCCATCCCAAAAGGATCCCTCTGTCCCCAAAGGATCCCTTAATCCCCAAAAGGATCCCTTAATCCCAAAAGGATCTCTCCATCCCAAAAGGAAGGATCCCTCCATCCCAAAAGGAAAAATCCCTCCATCCCCAAAGGATTCCTCCATCCCAAAAGGATCCCTCCATCCCCAAAGGATCCCTTAATCCCCAAAGGATCCCTCTGTCCCAAAAGAATCCCTCCATCCCAAAAGAATCCCTCCATCCCAAAAGGAAGGATCCCTCCATCCCAAAAGGATCCCTGCATCCCAAAAGGGAGGATCCCTCCATCCCCAAAGAGTTCCTCCATCCCGAAAGGGAGGATCCCTCCATCCCAAAAGGATCCCTGCATTCCAAAAGGGAGGATCCCTCCATCCCAAAAGGATCCCTTAATCCCAAAAGGGAGGATCCCTCCATCCCAAAAGGATCCCTGTGAGCGGGGATTTGCTCCTGGAGAGGGATCTGGGAGTGGGGATTTGCTCCTGGAGAGGGATCTGGGAGTGAGGATTTGCTCCTGGAGCAGGATCAGGGCCGGACCGGGATCTGGGAGTGGGGATTTGCTCCTGGGGAGGCATCAGGGCTGGAGAGGGATCAGGGAGCGGGGATTTGCTCCTGGAGTGGGGATTTGCTCCTGGAGTGGGATCTGGGAGTGGGGATTTGCTCCTGGAGAGGGATCTGGGAGTGAGGATTTGCTCCTGGAGCAGGATCAGGGCCGGACCGGGATCTGGGAGTGGGGATTTGCTCCTGGGGAGGCATCAGGGCTGGAGAGGGATCAGGGAGCGGGGATTTGCTCCTGGAGTGGGGATTTGCTCCTGGAGTGGGATCTGGGAGTGGGGATTTGCTCCTGGAGAGGGATCTGGGAGTGAGGATTTGCTCCTGGAGCAGGATCAGGGCCGGACCGGGATCTGGGAGTGGGGATTTGCTCCTGGAGTGGGATCTGGGAGCAGGGATTTGCTCCTGGAGCAGGATCAGGGCCGGACCGGGATCTGGGAGTGGGGATTTGCTCCTGGAGTGGGATCTGGGAGTGGGGATTTGCTCCTGGAGTGGGATCTGGGAGTGGGGATTTGCTCCTGGAGTGGGATCTGGGAGCGGGAATTTGCTCCTGGAGAGGGGATTTGCTCCTGGAGTGGGATCAGGGCTGGAGCGGGATCGGGGAGCAGGGATTTGCTC
>NW_008236140.1:6167-8166 GCF_000691975.1 Corvus brachyrhynchos
ATCCCAAAAGGGAGGATCCCTCCATCCCAAAAGGATCCCTGCATTCCAAAAGGGAGGATCCCTCCATCCCAAAAGGATCCCTGCATTCCAAAAGGGAGGATCCCTCCATCCCAAAAGGATCCCTGCATTCCAAAAGGGAGGATCCCTCCATCCCAAAAGGATCCCTTAATCCCAAAAAGCTCCGAGGCCGGAGCGGGGCTGTGTCGGGCTCGGCAGCGATCGGGGGGTGCTGAGCATCCCAAGAGCAGCCGCCGCTCCTGTTTTTTAGGATTTTTAGGTCTGGGAACAAGGAATGGGGTTCAGGGATCGTGGCTGTCCCAGAGGGATTTGGGATTTGTGCCCAAATTTCGGGGGGCAGGAGCTGGAGTTGTTCCCGTTGCGGAGAGCTCGGCCCTGGCTTTCCCGGCCATTCCCAGCTCTGCGTTTCGAGGAACAGCCGGGAAAAAATGTCTCTGCTGGCTGGAAAAGGCTCCGGGGCTGGTGGGGACACGGGGTGAGGGGGTGCTGCCTGGGCTGGGAGTGGGGATTTGCTCCTGGAGCGGGATCTGTGAGTGGGGATTTGCTCCTGGAGTGGGATCTGGGAGTGGGGATTTGCTCCTGGAGCAGGATCTGGGAGCAGGGATTTGCTCCTGGAGTGGGGATTTGCTCCTGGAGCGGGATCTGTGAGTGGGGTTTGCTCCTGGAGTGGGATCTGTGAGCGGGGATTTGCTCCTGGAGTGGGATCTGTGAGTGGGGATTTGCTCCTGGAGCGGGATCTGTGAGCGGGGATTTGCTCCCGGAGTTGGGATTTGCTCCTGGAGCGGGATCTGTGAGTGGGGTTTGCTCCTGGAGTGGGATCTGTGAGCGGGGATTTGCTCCTGGAGTGGGATCTGTGAGTGGGGATTTGCTCCTGGAGCGGGATCTGTGAGCGGGGATTTGCTCCCGGAGTTGGGATTTGCTCCTGGAGCGGGATCTGTGAGTGGGGTTTGCTCCTGGAGTGGGATCTGTGAGCGGGGATTTGCTCCTGGAGTGGGATCTGTGAGTGGGGATTTGCTCCTGGAGCGGGATCTGTGAGCGGGGATTTGCTCCTGGAGTCGGGATTTGCTCCTGGAGTGGGATCTGGGAGCGGGAATTTGCTCCTGGAGAGGGGATTTGCTCCTGGAGTGGGATCAGGGCTGGAGCGGGATCGGGGAGCAGGGATTTGCTCCTGGAGTGGGGATTTGCTCCCGGAGCGGGATCAGGGCTGGAGCGGGATCGGGGAGCAGGGATTTGCTCGTGGAGCGGGATCTGTGAGTGGGGATTTGCTCCTGGAGCGGGGATTTGCTCCTGGAGAGGGATCTGTGAGTGGGGATTTGCTCCTGGAGCGGGGTCAGGGCTGGAGTGGGATCTGTGAGTGGGGATTTGCTCCTGGAGTGGGGATTTGCTCCCGGAGCGGGATCAGGGCTGGAGCGGGATCGGGGAGCAGGGATTTGCTCGTGGAGCGGGATCTGTGAGTGGGGATTTGCTCCTGGAGCGGGGATTTGCTCCTGGAGAGGGATCTGTGAGTGGGGATTTGCTCCTGGAGCGGGGTCAGGGCTGGAGTGGGATCTGTGAGTGGGGATTTGCTCCTGGAGTGGGGATTTGCTCCTGGAGCAGGATCTGGGAGTGGGGATTTGCTCCTGGAGAGGGATCTGGGAGTGAGGATTTGCTCCTGGAGCAGGATCAGGGCCGGACCGGGATCTGGGAGTGGGGATTTGCTCCTGGGGAGGCATCAGGGCTGGAGAGGGATCAGGGAGCGGGGATTTGCTCCTGGAGTGGGGATTTGCTCCTGGAGTGGGATCTGGGAGTGGGGATTTGCTCCTGGAGAGGGATCTGGGAGTGAGGATTTGCTCCTGGAGCAGGATCAGGGCCGGACCGGGATCTGGGAGTGGGGATTTGCTCCTGGAGTGGGATCTGGGAGCGGGAATTTGCTCCTGGAGAGGGGATTTGCTCCTGGAGTGGGATCAGGGCTGGAGCGGGATCGGGGAGCAGGGATTTGCTC
>NW_008236140.1:8719-9477 GCF_000691975.1 Corvus brachyrhynchos
CCTCCCCTCCGCCGGGTGCTCCCCAAATCCCTCCCATCCCCATCCCTCACCCCGTGCTCCCCAAATCCTTCCTGTCCTTCACCTGGTGCTCCCCAAATCCCTCCCATCCCCATCCCTCACCCCGTGCTCCCCAAATCCTTCCTGTCCTTCACCTGGTGCTCCCCAAATCCCTCCCGTCCCCATCCTTCACTTGGTGCTTCCAAAATCCTTCTCCCATCCCTTTCCTGGTGCTCCCCAAATCCTTTTTACCCCTCACCTGGTGCTCCCCAAATCCCTCCCATTCCCATCTCCATCCATCAGTCAGGGTCCCCCAAATCCCTCCTGGGCTGTTCCAAAGCCTGACCACCCTTCCCATGAGGAAACTCCTGCTGCTGTCCATCGTGACCCTCTCCTGGAGGAATCTGGGGCCATTTCTCATCCTGGTGTTCCCTGGGAGCAGAGCCCGACCCCAGCCGGCTCCGCTCTCCTGTCAGGGAGTTGTGGGGTGAAAAGGTCCCTCCTGAGCCTCCTTCGCTCCAGGCTGAGCCCCTTTCCCAGCTCCCTCAGGAGTTCTCCAGACCCTTCTCCTGCTGCCCCAGCCCTTGGCCAGCTCCATTCCCATCTCCCGCCCCTCACAGCGCAGCACTGGAGGAGGAGAAGAAGGAGGAGGAGAAGGCTCTCCCACCCTCTCCCATCCCTCTCCCACCCTCTCCCAGCCCTCCACGCTCACGGATGGATGTTTTCCCATCCCCCCCAGGACCAAGAACGCCGGCCACCGC
>NW_008236140.1:9945-10883 GCF_000691975.1 Corvus brachyrhynchos
CCCTTTCCCATCCCTCTCCCATCCTCTCCCAGCCCTCTCCCACCCTCTCCCATCCCTCTCCCACCCTCTCCCAGCCCTCCACGCTCACGGATGGATGTTTTCCCATCCCCCCAAGGACCAAGAACGCCGGACACCGCTCCATGCTGCTGCCTACATCGGAGACGTTGCAATCCTCGAGCTCCTCATTCTGTCAGGTGAGATCCTGGGATCGATCCCGATCCCGCCCTCTGGGGTGCAGCTGGATGGGGTTTGGTCCCTCCGAGCAGGGTGGCAGCCGGGCGAGGATTAGGGGATGGTGCCATAATCAATCCCAAGAGGTTTTTGTTTTCTCTTGGAACCAAAATAGCCGAGCTGGAGGCAGAGCCAGGAGGGGGATGTGGGGTGCTGGAGGTGCTCAGAGGAGCAGTTCCACTTGATCCCGGAGAAAATCCCCTGAAATCCGGCGGGTTCTGCTCACTTTTGGGTGGTGTCCCCTGTCACCCTCCGGAAAAACTCCGTGTTTGGGCTCCGTGTGTTGAATTTTGGGTGTCCTCACCCTGCTCCTCACCCTGTGGAGCCTCGGGGACACCGGGATGAGAGAGGGAACCCCGAGGCTGCCGCGATCCCGCGTGACCCCGACAGCGAGAAACTCCGCAAAATTCCCAGCCCGGGCCTCGTTCACCAGGATTTGGGATGCTCAGCTCCGCCTGCAGAGCCCTCGCCTGCCCTGTGGGGATTTCCCCTGCCTCCTGTCAGGTTCTGGGCAGCGGGGAGAGGGCATTTTGGGGCGCTGGGACCCCGCTGAGCCCCGCTGTGTCCCCGCAGGTGCTAATGTGAACGCCAAGGACACGGTCTGGCTCACGCCGCTGCACCGCGCCGCGGCCTCGCGCCACGAGGTGGGTGCCCTGGGAGGGGGCTGCTCCCTGGGGGTGTGGTGGGTGCTGCTGCAAGAAGGAGGC
>NW_008236140.1:10928-11871 GCF_000691975.1 Corvus brachyrhynchos
ATACCCTCCTTGGTTGCCTTCCCTGCATCTCCCAGGGATTTTTTTTCCCCCCCATTTCCTCCTCTCTGCCTTCACCCCTTCCCCAGGGCTTTCTCTGTTCCATCCTTACATCCCCTGGAGGGATTTCAGGGCTCCCTTCCTGTCCCTCAAGAGCTGATCCCAAAAGATCTCCCTGGAAAGTTTTCCTGGCCTTTATTTTTTGGGGGTTTGACTTCATCCCGATTAACTTCACCCTGGTTTGGAGAGTGAGGAGTTGTTGGTTGGAGCCGGGAGATCTGAAGCCCTGAGTGGGATTTTCCTGCTCAGCGGGGTGGGACATGAAGGTGTTTGTTGGGAATGTGTGTGGACGATCCCTAAAACACAGAGCTCCTGCTGCTTCTCTGGGAATTTGGGAGTTTGGCTACCCTCGTTTTTCCACCTGGCAAGTTCTGCCATGCCCAGCTGCCCAGAGGAGCCTTCCCAAAATGCTTTCCCTGCTCTCTGGCATGGCTGGGTTGGTTTTCTGGGGCTTCACGTGCCCCGGGAGCGAAGAGCAGAGTGGCAGATCCATGGGGTCAGGATCCCTGGAAGTCCAGTGTGGGTCAGTGGGACACGTTTGTCATCCCCAGGGCCCTGCTGAGTCACCAGGGAACGTTCACTCCCTGTTCTTCCCATGGTTCTTCCCGTGGTTCTTCCCGTGGTTCTTCCCGTGGTTCAGGGCTTTCCCTTCCCCCAGCCAGGATTCGCAGCTGGGATGGGGTGGGATGAGCCCACCTGGCTCAGGTCCTACCTGGAAACGGAGCTGGAGCAGCCCAGGGGAGGGATGGGGGGTTCACAGAATCCCGGGAGCTCGGGAAAGGTCTCCAAGTCCAACCCCAGCAGGGCCCTGGGTGGCACCTCCAGGCCTTGGACACCTCCAGGGATGGGCACTCCAATCCCTCCTGGGCTGTTCCAAAGCCTGACC
>NW_008236140.1:12756-13562 GCF_000691975.1 Corvus brachyrhynchos
CAGGGACATTGGGGTGGGCAGAGGACGGGGGTGGGCAAAGACATCAGGGTGGGCAAGGACATCAGGGTGGGCAAGGACATCAGGAACATCCGGGACAGGAGTGGGCAGGGATATTGGGGTGGGCTGGGGACAGGGATATTGGGGACATCGGGGTGGGCAGGGACATGGAGCAGCCCTGGGGACGGGTGGGTAGGGATGTCAGGGACATGGGGTGGGCAGGGACATGGGGTGGGCAGGGATGTCAGGGACATGGGGTGGGCAGGGACATGGGGTGGCCCCGCTCACGCTGCCCCACACCCCGCAGATGGTGAACCTGCTGCTCAACAAAGGCGCCAGCCCCAGCACGTGTGACAGGAAGGACAGGCAGCCCCTGCACTGGGCGGCCTTCCTGGGTAGGTGTTCCCTGCTGGTTTCACCTCCCGCTCCTCCTCTCCAGCTCTCCCATCCCTCTGTTCATCTCTCCTCTATTCCTTCTCTCCATCTCTCCTACTCCTCCTCTTCCTCTCTCCCATCCCTTCTCTCCATCTCTCCCTTCTCTCCATTTTCCTCATCCCTCCTCTCCCTCTCTCCACTCCCTCTCCCCCTCCATCCCCATCCCTACTCTCCCGGCTCCCCGGGGCGTCCCATGTTCCCTGCGGCTCTCCCGGCTCTCCCGGGGCTGTCCCGTGTTCCCTGCGGCTCTCACGGGGCTATCCCGTGTTCCCCATCTCCCCGGCTCTCCCGGGGCTATCCCGTGTTCCCTGCAGTTCTCCCGGGGCTGTCTCGTGTTTCCTGCAGTTCTGCCGGGGCTGTCCCCTGTTCCCTGC
>NW_008236140.1:14648-15711 GCF_000691975.1 Corvus brachyrhynchos
GGTGGGGACAGGAGCCCTGGGTGATGGCAGGAGCCCTGGGTGGTTCTCAGTTGCTTTTTTTCCTTCCCGAATCCCCAAATCCTCTGGATTTTGATGCTTCCCAAGATTGAGGAGCCAATTCCTTCGCCCTGGGTGGTGCCGGGAGCCCGCAAGCTTTGGGTTCTTCTCATCCGCCTTCTCCCTTCCCAAGTGCCCAAATCCTCTGGACTTTATTGCTCCTCGAGATCAAGGAGCCTAATTCCTTCACCCTGGATGGTGACAGGAGCCTTTTCCCTTCCCGAATGCCCAAATCCTCTGGGTTCTGTTGGTCCCATAGATCCATCAACCAAATTCCTTCCCCCTGGGTGGTGCCAGGATCCCTGGATGGTGCCACAAGCTTTGGGTTCTTCTCAGCTGCCTTTTTGCTCCCTGAATCCCCAAATCCTCTGGACTTTGTTGCTCTCTGAGCTCGAAGAACCAAATTCCGTCACCCTGGATGGTGACAGGAGCCTTTTCCCTTCCCGAATCCCCAAATCCTGTGGATTTTGTTGATTCCCGAGATCGAGGAACCAAATTCCTTCCCCCTGGGTGCTGCCAGGATCCCTGGGTGCTGCCGGCAGCTTTGGGGTTCTTCCCATTTGCCCTTCCCCTTCCCGAATCCCCAAATCCCGCGGATCCCTTGGCTCCCGCAGATCGACGAGCCCAATTCCTTCGGGAACACGGCCCTGCACATCGCCTGCTACATGGGCCAGGACGCCGTGGCCAACGAGCTGGTGAACGTGGGGGCCAACGTGAACCAGCCCAACGAGAAGGGCTTCACCCCCCTGCACTTCGCCGCCGTCTCCACCAACGGGGCCCTCTGCCTGGAGATCCTCGTCAACAACGGGGCCGACGTCAACTTCCAGGTGCGGGATCCTCGGGATGAGGGGGTCGGGGAGGCGGGGGAAGGTGCTGAGGTGTCGCTGAGCCCCCCACGTTGGGTGGGTGTTTCCCGCAGAGCAAGGAAGGGAAGAGCCCCCTGCACATGGCGGCGATCCACGGACGGTTCACGCGCTCGCAGATCCTCATCCAGAACGGTCAGTGT
>NW_008236140.1:16334-18520 GCF_000691975.1 Corvus brachyrhynchos
CAGGCCCTCTCCACACAGGCCTGCCGTCCTCCCTGGCCACTCCAGGTCCCTTCCTGAGCAGCCCAGGCCCCTTTCCGAATTGCCAGGTCCCTTGCAGACCTTCCCAAGCCCCTTCCAGACAGCCCTGAGTCCCTTTCTGACCACTCCAGGTCCCTTGCAGACCTTCCCAAGCCCCTTCCAGGCAGCCCTGAGTCCTGCCAGATTCCTCAGGGCTCAGCAGAACCCTCCAGGAGGGAGAACAGCCCTGGCTGCAGAGGGGGTCCACGTTGCTGCTAGATACGGCCACGAGCTGCTAATTAGTACTTTGATGACGAATGGTGCTGACACTGCAAGGTAAGAGAGGCTTTTCCCCCCTTTGGATGCAGCTGTGGGGTCATGGAATAAAGGGCGGGAAGGATTTCTGAGTCCGGCTTTCAACCCAGCACCGCATCCCCACGGCTCCGAGCGCTGCCGGGGACGGCGGCTCCGAACCTCCCTGGGCACTTGGGATGCCTGGAAAGCTTTTCCATGAGGAAACGTTTCCTACAATCCGATCTGAAGCTCCTCTGGTGCAGCTTGAGGCTGCTCCTTTTCTCCTGGGAGCAAATCCTGACCCCAGCCGGCTCCGCTCTCCTGTCAGGGAGTTGTGGGGTGAAAAGGTCCCTCCTGAGCCTCCTTCGCTCCAGGCTGAGCCCCTTTCCCAGCTCCCTCAGGAGTTCTCCAGACCCTTCTCCTGCTGGTCCAGCCCCATTCCCAGGATCCCTGGCCCTCCCTGACTCCCCTCTGCTCCCGCCAGGCGTGGGATCCACGACATGTTCCCTCTGCACTTAGCTGTTCTCTTCGGATTCTCAGACTGTTGTCGCAAGCTGCTTTCCTCAGGTGAGTGTCCCCCACCCCTCCCTGGGCCGGGGTGACCCTTGGGGACAGCGGGGTGACCATTGGGGACATCAGAGTGACCCTTGGGGGCATCAGACTGACCCTTGGGGGCATCAGAGTGACCATTGGGGACAGCGGGGTGACCACTGGGGACAGTGGGGTGACCACTGGGGACACCGGTGTGACCCCTGGGGACATCAGAGTGACCATTGGGGACAGCAGGGTGACCACTGGGGACATGGGGGTGACCCTTGGGGAGGGATGGGTGACCCCTGGGGACATGGGGGTGACCATTGGGGACATCAGAGTGACCCTTGGGGACATCAGAGTGACCACTGGGGACAGTGGGGTGACCCGGGGTGACCCCTGGGGACATGGGGGTGACCTGGGGACAGTGGGGTGACCCAGCGTGACCCTTGGGGACATGGGGGTGACCCCTGGGGACATTGGGGTGACCCCTGGGGACATGGGGTGACCTCTGGGGACATTATGGTGACCCCTGGGGACATTGGGGTGACCCCTGGGGACATTGGGTGACCCCTGGGGACATTGTAGTGACCCTTGGGGAGGGATGGGTAACCCTTGGGGACATGGGGGTGACCCGGGGTGACCCCTGGGGACATGGGGTGACCCTTGGGGACATTGGGGTGACCCTTGGGGAGGGATGGGTGACCCTTGGGGACATTGGGGTGACCCCTGGGGATGACCCCTGGGGACATGGGACAGTCGGGTGACCCTTGGGGACAGCAGGGTCACCCCTGGGGACATGGGGGTGACCCCTGGGGACATGGGGTGACCCTTGGGGACATTGGGGTGACCCTTGGGGAGGGATGGGTGACCCCTGGGGCCATGGGGTGACGGCAGTGCCCCGTGCCCCCAGGGCAGTTGTACAGCATCGTGTCCTCGCTGAGCAACGAGCACGTGCTGTCCGCGGGCTTCGACATCAACACTCCCGACAACCTGGGCAGGACCTGTCTGCACGCTGCTGCTTCCGGAGGGTGAGCGAGCCCGGGACACCTGGGGACACCTGGGGACACATCTGGGGACACATCTGGGGGCACCTGGGGGCATCTGGGGGCACCTGGGGGCATCTGGGGGCACACCTGGGATACACCTGGGCACAGCTGGGGGCACCTGGGGGTACCTGGGCACACCTGGGGGCATCTGGGGGCATCTGGGGGCACACCTGGGATACACCTGGGGCACACCTGGGCACAGCTGAGGGCATCTGGGGGCACCTGGGGGCATCTGGGGGCACACCTGGGATACACCTGGGCACACCTGGGCACACCTGGGCGCACCTGGGGCACACCTGGGGCACACGTGGGCGC
>NW_008236140.1:18546-19968 GCF_000691975.1 Corvus brachyrhynchos
GGGCATCTGGGGGCATCTGGGGACATGTGGGGGCCTCTGGGGACACATCTGGGGGCATGTGGGGACACAACTGGGGGCACAGAAATCCTTATTTTTTCCTGGAGTTTCCTTTCCCGGAATTCCCATTCCCGCAGTTCCCGTTCCCGCAGTTCCCATTCCCGGAATTCCTGTTCCCAGAACTCCCATTCCTGCAGTTCCCGTTCCCGCAGTTCCCATTCCCAGAATTCCCATTCCCACAGTTCCCATTCCCGGAATTCCCGGAATTCCCATTCCTGGAGTTCCCATTCCCAGAATTCCCATTCCCAGAGTTCCCGCAGTTCCCATTCCCAGAATTCCCATTCCCACAGTTCCTGTTCCCGGAATTCCCATTCCCAGAATTCCCATTTCTGGAATTCCCATTCCCGCAGTTCCCATTCCCAGAATTCCGATTCCCGCAGTTCCCGTTCCCGCAGTTCCAGTTCCCGTAGTTCCCGTAGTTCCCGGAATTCCCGGAATTCCCGTTCCCGCTGTTTTCCGGCCCTCACTCCTCTCTCCCGCCGCCAGGAACGTTGAATGTCTGAATTTGCTGTTGAGCAGCGGCGCCGATCTGCGCCGGAGGGACAAATTCGGGAGGTGAGCGCGGGAAACGCCCCGGGATCGGCCGAGCCCGGCCGGCTCCGGTCCTGGAAGGGCTCTGGGGCAGTTCTGGGATCCTGCAGGGTCCTGGAAGGGTTCTGGGGGTGTTTCTGGGATCCTGCAGGGTCCTGGAAGGGTTTCCAGGGCGCCCTGGGCTCCTTCAGGGTCCTGGAAGGGCTCTGGGGGTGTTTCTGGGATCCTGCTGGGTCCTGGAAGGGTTCTTGGGGTGTTCCTGGGATCCTGGAAGGGTTCTGGGGGTGCCCTGAACTCCTGCAGGGTCCTGGAAGGGTTCTTGGGGAGTTCTGGGCTCATTCTGGGTCCTGGAAGGGTTCTGGGGGTGTTCTGGGCTCATTCTGGGTCCTGGAAGGGTTCTGGGCTCATTCTGGGTCCTGGAAGGATTCTGGGGGTGTTCCTGGGATCCTGTAGGGTCCTGGAAGGGTTTCCAGGGTGCCCTGGGCTCCTTCAGGGTCCTGGAAGGGTTCTGGGGGTGTTTCTGGGATCCTGCAGGGTCCTGGAAGGGTTCTGGGGATGTTCTGGGCTCCTTCAGGGTCCTGGAAGGGTTCTGGGAGTGTTCCTGGGCTCCTGCAGGGTCCTGGAAGGGTGCCCTGAGCTCATTCTGGGTCCTGGAAGGGTTCTTGGGGAGTTCTGGGCTTGTTCTGGGTCCTGGAAGGGTTCTGGGGGTGTTCGGGGCTCGTTCTGGGTCCTGGAAGGGTTCTGGGGGAGTTCTGGAATCCTGCAGGGTCCTGGAAGGGTTCTGGGGGTGTTCTGGGCTCCTGCTGGGTCCTGGAAGGGTTCTGGGGGCGTTCT
>NW_008236140.1:21387-21671 GCF_000691975.1 Corvus brachyrhynchos
GCGGGGAGCGCTGGGAGGGTCACTGGGAGCACTGGGAGGGGCACTGGGATGGGACACTCACTGGGCACGGAGGGGCACTGGGGGCACTGGGGGGGCACTGAGGAGCACTGGGGCACTGGGGGGCCACCAGCCACCAGGGGAGCGCTGGGGATGGCACGCTGGGCACGGGGGGTACTGGGCACTGGGGGCACTGGGCACTGAGGGCACCAGGCACTGGGGGCATTGGGCACTGGGCACTGGTGGCACTGGGGGTGGCACGGGGGGCACTGGGTGGCACTGGGCTC
>NW_008236140.1:22492-24126 GCF_000691975.1 Corvus brachyrhynchos
GGGAGCCGCTGCGGGAATCCCGCAGGAAGGAGGCGTTCTTGTGAGTGCCGCACCGGGAATGCCGGGAATACCGGGAATACTGGGAATACTGGGAGTGCCGGGAGTGCTGGGAGCACTGGGAACACCGGGAATACCGGGAGTGCTGGGAACACCGGGAATGCCGGGAATCTGGGAACACTGAGAACCCTGGGAACACCGGGAACCGGGAATACTGGGAAGGCCGGGAATGCCGGGAATGCCGGGAGCGCTGGGAGTGCTGGGAACACTGGGAACACTGGGAACCCCGGGGACCCTGGGAACACTGGGAACCCTGGGAATGCTGGGAACACTGGGAGCACTGGGAAGACTGGGAACACTGGGAGCACTGGGAACCCTGGGAACACTGGGAATCTGGGAACACCGGGAATGCCGGGAGTGCTGGGAACACTGGGAGCACCGGGAACACTGGGAATGCCAGGAACACTGGAACACTGGGAATCTGGGAACCCTGGGGACCCTGGGAACACCGGGAATGCCGGGAGTGCTGGGAACACTGGGAACACTGGGAATGCCGGGAATCTGGGAACACCAGGAGCCCTGGGAACACCGGGAACCCCGGGAATGCCGGGAATACTGGGAGTGCTGGGAACACTGGGAACCCTGGGAACACTGGGAATGCCAGGAACCCTGGGAACACTGGGAGCACTGGGAACCCCGGGGACCCTGGGAACACGGGGAATACTGGGAGCACTGGGAACACTGGGAATGCCGGGAATCTGGGAACACCGGGAATGCTGGGAATACCGGGAGTGCTGGGAACACCGGGAACCCTGGGAACACTGGGAACCCTGGGGACCCTGGGAGCACCGGGAATACTGGGAATACTGGGAGCCCTGGGAACCTTGGGAATCCCGGGAACGCCGCTCCCGGCCCCTCATTTCCCTGGGAATTCCTCCCCCCACAGCCCCATTCCCATTTTCCCGGGATTTCCTCTCTCCAGAGCCCGAATTCCTCTCCCCAGCCCCTCATTTTCCCAGGAATTCCTCCTCCCAACTCCTCATTTTATTGGGAATTCCTCTCCCCATTCCCATTTTCCCGGGAATTCCTCCCCCCAGAGCCCCATTCCCATTTTTCTCAGGAATTCTTCTCTCCAGAGCCCAAATTCCTGTCCGAGGCCTCATTTCATTGGGAATTCCTCTTTCCAGAAGCTCATTTCTCTGGGAATTCCTCTCCCCAGAGCTCCCTTCCCATTTTTCCTGGGAATTCTTTCTCCAGCCCCTCATTTTATTGGGAATTCCTCTCCCCAACTCCTCATTTTATTGGGAATTCCTCTTTCCAGAAGCTCATTTCTCTGGGAATTCCTCTCCCCAGCCCCTCGTTTTCTGGGACTTCCTGTCTCCGGAGCCCCATTCCCATTTTTCCTGGGAATTCCTCTCCCCATTCCCATTTTCCCAGGAATTCCTCTCTCCAGAGCCCAAATTCCTCTCCCCATTCCCATTTTCCAGGAATTCCTCCCCTCCCCAGCGAGCAGAGCCCCTCCCTCCATCTCTGGGCTCCTTCCTGCGGGATTCCCGCCCCTCTCTGGGATCCACCCGGGATCTTTCCTTACAAATGTCTTCTGGTTTTTTCTCTCCCACCTTTTCCATGGATTCCCG
>NW_008236140.1:24180-25136 GCF_000691975.1 Corvus brachyrhynchos
ACCGCGCTGTCCCGGCCCCCCCCGCCCCGCGCCACCCGCCAGAACCTGGAGCTGGTGAGCGGCTCCGGGGAACGCTCGGGAATGGTCGGGAACACCTTGGGAATGCCTCGGGAATGGTTGGGAGTGGTCAGGAATGGTTGGGAGTGGTTGGGAATGGTTGGGAATGGTTGGGAGTGGTTGGGGATGGTCGGGGATGGTCAGGAACACCTTGGGAATGGTTGGGAATGGTTGGGGATGGTTGGGAGTGGTTGGGAATGGTTGGGAATGGTTGGGAGTGGTCAGGAACACCTTGGGAATGCCTCAGGATTGGTCAGGAATGGTTGGGGATGGTTGGGAGTGGTTGGGAATGGTTGGGAATGGTTGGGAGTGGTTGGGAACACCTTGGGAGTGGTTGGGAATGGTTTGGAATGGTCAGGAATGGTCAGGAATGGTTGGGGATGGTTGGGAATGGTTGGGAATGGTCAGGAATGGTCAGGAATGGCTGGGGATGGTTGGGAATGGTTGGGAATGGTCGGGAGTGGTTGGGGATGGTCAGGAACACCTTGGGAATGGTTGGGAATGGTTGGGGATGGTTGGGGATGGTTGGGAGTGGTTGGGAATGGTTGGGAATGGTTGGGAGTGGTTGGGGATGGTCGGGGATGGTCAGGAACACCTTGGGAATGGTTGGGAATGGTTGGGGATGGTTGGGAGTGGTTGGGAGTGGTTGGGAATGGTTGGGGATGGTTGGGAATGGTTGGGGATGGTTGGGAATGGTTGGGGATGGTTGGGGATGGTTGGGAATGGTTGGGGATGGTCAGGAATGGTCGGGAATGGTTGGGAGTGGTCAGGAATGGTTGGGGATGGTTGGGAATGGTTGGGGATGGTTGGAAAAGCCTTGGGAATGCTCGGCTCCGGGCGGGGAGAGCACCAGGGACAGATGCCATGGGCTCCTGCTGGGTCCTGGGCGGGGTTTGGGC
>NW_008236140.1:25292-26949 GCF_000691975.1 Corvus brachyrhynchos
GGGTCCTGGAAGGGTTCGGGGGGAGTTCAGGGCTCCTGCTGGGTCCTGGAAGGGTTCTGGGGGAGTTCAGGGCTCGTTCTGGGTCCTGGAAGGGGGCCCAGCGTGTCCAGCCGTGGCCGTGGCTCCTGGGGAGCCGCTGGAATCTCCGGGGGGGGCTGGAGAGGAACAGTCGGAGCCGAGCTGGAATCTGAAATGGGAAAAACTGGGAGAAAGGAGCGGGGGGAGGGGAGGGGACCTGAGTCAGGAATTTGGGGAATTCTCTTCCCTTTGGAAAAGCAATTCCGGACAATTCCTTTGGAATTCTTTCGGAGCTCCCCAAAACCACCTTGGGAGGGGGATGGGGATTGGGGCTGGGAATGTCACATCCCGAATTTCCCAGGCTTTGGATCGGGGTTCCTGCTCCCTCCGGGGCTCCCTGGGAGCGGGGCTGGGCGTGGAATGCTCCGGGATCCCTCCTGGATCCTTCCTGATCCCTCCTGATCCCTCCTGGATCCCTCCTGATCCCTCCTGGATTCGGGATTTTCCCCTTGCAGCTCCTGGAAATGTCTTTTAACTGCCTGGAGGACGTGGAGAGCAGCGTCCCCGTCAGCCCTTTGCACTTAGCTGTGAGTACCTGCGGGGTCCTGGAAGGGAGTCCTGGGCTCCTGCTGGGTCCTGGAAGGGAGTCCTGGGCTAGTTCTGGGTCCTGGAAGGGTTCTCGGGGTGTTCTGGGCTCCTGCAGGGTCCTGGAAGGGTTCTGGGGGTGTTCTGGGTTCTTTCTGGGTCCTGGAAGGGTTCTGGGGGTGTTCTGGGTTCTTTCTGGGTCCTGGAAGGGTTCTCAGGGAGTTCTGGGTTCCTGGTGGGTCCTGGAAGGGGGTCCTGGAAGGGAGTCCTGGGCTAGTTCTGGGTCCTGGAAGGGTTCTCGGGGTGTTATGGGCTCCTGCAGGGTCCTGGAAGGGCTCTGGGGGTGTTCCTGGACTCGTTCTGGGTCCTGGAAGGGTTCTGGGGGAGACATTTCTGGTGGGGATGCTTTTGGCTCCCTGGGGGACACTCCTGACCACCTGAGCACCGCTTTGACCTCCCAACCTCCGCTTTGACCACCCAACCTCCACTTTGACCACCCCAAGCTCCACTTTGACCACCCAACCGCCACTTTGACCACGCCGAGCACCACTTTGACCTCCCAACCTCCGCTTTGACCACCCAACCTCCACTTTGACCACCCCAAGCTCCACTTTGACCACCCAACCGCCACTTTGACCACGCCGAGCACCACTTTGACCTCCCAACCTCCGCTTTGACCACCCAACCTCCACTTTGACCACCCCAAGCTCCACTTTGACCACCCAACCGCCACTTTGACCACGCCGAGCACCACTTTGACCTCCCAACCTCCGCTTTGACCACCCAACCTCCACTTTGACCACCCCAAGCTCCACTTTGACCACCCAACCGCCACTTTGACCACGCCGAGCACCACTTTGACCTCCCAACCTCCGCTTTGACCACCCAACCTCCACTTTGACCACCCCAAGCTCCACTTTGACCACCCAACCGCCACTTTGACCACGCCGAGCACCACTTTGACCTCCCAACCTCCGCTTTGACCACCCAACCTCCACTTTGACCACCCCGAGCACCACTTTGACCACCCTGAGCTCCATTTGACCACCCCACC
>NW_008236140.1:29630-32628 GCF_000691975.1 Corvus brachyrhynchos
AGCCCCACCCCCCCCCCCCTTGCCCCCCCCCTCCGCGTGCCCCCCACGCGATCCCCTCTCCATCCACGCCCCTCTCCCCGCCAGGCCTACAATGGTCACTGTGAAGCCCTCAAGGCCCTGGCCGAGACGCTGGTGAACCTGGACGTGCGGGACCACCGGGGCCGCACCGCGCTCTACCTGGCCACCGAGCGCGGCGGATGAGCCCCTTTCCCGTGGGGTTTGGCCCGTCCTGGCTCTTTGTTGGCCTCGTTTTCTCTCTTTTGCTCGGCCCTGGTTTTTCTTGGTTCGTTTTTTCCTCGCTTTTGGTTTCCTCCTCTTTGGTTTCCTCGTCCCTCGTTTTTTTCTGTTTGCCTGTTCCCTTTTCTCCTGGTCCCTGTTTTGTTCATCCCTGTTTTCCTCACCCTTCTTTTCCTCATTTCTCTTTTCTTCCTCCCTCTTTTCCTCCCTCCTGCTTTCCTTATCCCCCTTTTTTTTCCTCATCCCCCTTTTTTCTCACCTCTCTTTTCCTGATCTCTCTTTTCCTTGTCCCTCTTTTTTTCCCCCCATCCCTCCTTTCCTCATCCCCCTTTTTTTCCTCATCCCCCTTTTTTTCTCCCTCTTTTCTTCCTCGCCCCTCTTTTCTTCCTCCCTCTTTTCCTCCCTCCTCCTTTCCTCATCCCTATTTTTTTCCTCATCCCTTTTTTCCTCATTCCTTTCATCCTGCTCCCTCTTTCCTCATCCCTCTTTTTCTCACCTTTTTCCCATCCCTCTTTTCCTCACCCCTCTTTTCTTCCTCCCTCTTTTCCTCCCTCCTCCTTTCCTCATCCCTCTTTTCCTCACCTTTTTCTCATCCCTCTTTTCTTCATCCCCCTTTTTTTTCTCATCCCTCTTTTCCTGATCCCTCTTTTTTTTTCTCACCCCCCCATTTTTTTCTCCATCTTTTCCTCATCCCTGTTTTCCTCATATCTCCTGTCCTCATCCCCCTTTTTTATCTCCCTCTTTTCCTCACCCCTCTTTTCTTCCTCCCTCTTTTCCTCCCTCCTCCTTCCCTCATCCCTATTTTTTTCCCCCATCCCTCTTTTCCTCATTCCTTTCATCCTGGTCCCTCTTTTCCTCATCCCTCTTTTTCTCACCTCTCTTTTTCTCACCCCTCTTTTCCTGATCTCTCTTCTCCTCATCCATCTTTTCTGTCCCCCATCCCTCTTTTTTTTCTCATCCCTCTTTTTTTTCCTCACCCTTCTTTTCCTCATCCCTCTTTTCCTGATCCCACTTTTTTTCCTCATCCCTGTTTTCCTCTTGCCTCCTGTCCTCACCCCCCTTTTTTATCTCCCTCTTTTCTTCCTCCCTCTTTTCCTCCCTCCTCCTTTCCTCATCCCTATTTTTATTCCCCCATCCCTTTTTTCCTCATTCCTTTCATCCTGCTCCCTCTTTCCTCATCCCTCTTTTTCTCACCTCTCTTTTTCTCATCCCTCTTTTCCTCACCCCCCTTTTTTTTTCTCACCCCTCTTTTCCTGATCCCTCTTTTCCTGATCCCACTTTTTTTCCTCATCCCTATTTTTCTCTTGCCTCCTGTCCTCATCCCCCTTTTTTCTCTCCCTCTTTTTTTCCTCCCTCTTTTCCTCCCTCCTTTCCTCATCCCTATTTTTTTCCCCATCCCTCTTTTCCTGTTCCCTTTTATCCTGGTCCCTCTTTTCCTCATCCCTCTTTTTCTGACCTCTCTTTTCCTCACTCCTCCTGTCCTCATCCCTCTTTTTCTCATCCCTCTTTTCCTGATTCCCCTTTTTTTCCTCACCCTTCTTTTCCTCACTCCTCTTTTCCTCACCCCCTTTTTTTTTATCCCTCTTTTCCTGATCCCTCTTTTTTTCCTCATCCCCTTTTTTTCTCCCTCTTTTCCTCATCCCTCTTTTCTTCCTCCCTCTTTTCCTCCCTCCTCCTTTCCTCATCCCTCTTTTTTTTTTTTCCATCCTTCTTTTCCTGACTCTTTTCATCGTGGTCCCTCTTTTCCCCATCCCTCTTTTCCTGATCCCTCTTTTTTTTCTCATCCCTCTTTTTTTTCTCATCCCCCCTTTTTCTCCCTCTTTTCCTCATCTCTCTTTTTTTCCTCATCCCTCCTTTCCTCATCCCTCTTTTTTTCCCCATCCCTTTTTTCCTGATCCCTCTTTTCCTCACCCCACTTTTTTTTCCTCACCCCTTTTCTTCATCCCTTTTCCTCATTCCTCTTTTTCTCACCTCTCTTTTTCTCATCCCTCTTTTACTGGTCCCCCTTTTTTATTCTCATCCCTCTTTTCCTCATCCCCCTTTTTTTTCCTCATTCCTCTTTTCCTGATCCCTCTTTTCCTTCTCACCTCTCTTTTTCTTATCCCTCTTTTTTTTCCTCACCCCCCTTTTTTTTTCTCCCTCTTTTCCTCACTCCTCCTGTCCCCATCCCTCTTTTTTATCCCCATCCCTCTTTTCCTCATCCCCCTTTTTTTCCTCACCTCTCTTTTCCTCATCCCTCTTTTTTATCCCCATCTCTCTTCTCCTCATCCCCCTTTTTTCTCTCCCTCTTTGCCTCACTCCTCTTTTTTTCCTCTTTTCCTCACTCCTCCTGTCCCCATCCCTCTCTTTTTTCCCATCCCTCTTTTCCTCATCCCCCTTTTTTTCCTCACCTCTTCTTTTCCTCCTCCCTCTTTTTTCCCCATCCCTCTTTTTTTCCCCCATCCCCCTTTTTTCCCCCATCCCTCTTTTTTTCCCCCATCCCTCTTTTTTTTTCCCCCATCCCTTTTTTTTCCCCCATCCCCCTTTTTTATCCCCACCCCTCTTTTCCTCATCCCCTTTTTTCCTCACCTCTCTTTTCCTGGTCCCTGTGTCCAGCTGCCAACGGGAACACGGATTCCCTGCACCTCCTGATCGACAGCGGGGAGCGGGCGGACATCACCGACGTCATGGACATCCACGGCCAGTGAGTGCCCTCGGGCTGCCCTGGCACCTCCAGAGCTGCCCTGGCTCCATCCAGAGCTGCCCTGGCTCCATCCAGAGC
>NW_008236140.1:33531-36058 GCF_000691975.1 Corvus brachyrhynchos
GAATTTATTAGTGGAATCTATTGAGTTTATTCATGGGATTTACTGAGTTTATTAATGGGATTTATTGAGTTTATTAGTGGAATTTACTGAGTTTATTAGTGGAATTTTGGGAGTTTATTTGTGGAATTTATTGTATTTATTAGTGGAATTTAGGGAGTTTATTTGTGGAATTTACTGAGTTTATTTATGGAATTTAGTGAATTTATTAGTGGAATTTATTGAGTTTTTTCATGGAATTTCGGGAGTTTATTTGTGGAATTGATTGAGTTTATTCATGGAATTTATTGAATTTATTCATGGAATTTAGGGAGTTTATTCATGGAATTTTCTGCATTTATTTATGGAATTGATTTGCTTTGTTTATGGAATTTATTGAATTTATTAGTGGAATTTATTGAGTTTTTTAGTGGAATGTACTGAGTTTATTAGTGGAATTTAGGGAGTTTATTAATGGAATTTAGGGAGTTTATTAGTGGAATTTATTGAGTTTTTTAGTGGAATGTACTGAGTTTATTAGTGGAATTTAGGGAGTTTATTAATGGAATTTAAGTTTATTTATGGAATTTATTGAGTTTATTAGTGGAATTTATTGAATTTATTCATGGAATTGATTGAATTTATTAGTGGAATTTACTGAATTTATACATGGAATTTACTGAGTTTATTAGTGGAATTTATTGAGTTTATTAATGGAATTTACTGAGTTTATTTATGGAATTTATTGAGTTTATTAGTGGAATTTATTGAATTTATTCATGGAATTGATTGAATTTATTAGTGGAATTTACTGAATTTATACATGGAATTTACTGAGTTTATTAGTGGAATTTATTGAGTTTATTAATGGAATTTACTGAGTTTATTTATGGAATTTATTGAGTTTATTAGTGGAATTTATTGAATTTATTCATGGAATTGATTGAATTTATTAGTGGAATTTAGGGAGTTTATTCATGGGATTTATTGAGTTTATTAGTGGAATTTAGTGACTTTATTTATGGAATTTATTAAGTTTATTAATGGAATTTATTGAATTTATTAGTGGAATCTATTGAGTTTATTTATGGAATTTACTGAATTTATTAGTGGAATTTAGGGAGGTTATTTATGGAATTTACTGAATTTATTAGTGGAATTTAGGGAGTTTATTCATGGAATTTACTGAGTTTATTCATGAAATTTATTGAATTTATTTATGGGATTTATTGAGTTTATTTATGGAATTTATTGAATTTATTAGTGGAATTTATTGAGTTTTTTAGTGGAATGTACTGAGTTTATTAGTGGAATTTAGGGAGTTTATTCATGGAATTTACTGGGTTTATTCATGGAATTTATTGAATTTATTAGTGGAATTTATTTGCTTTATTGATTGAATTTATTGAATTTATTAGTGGAATTTATTGAATTTATTTATGGAATTTATTGAGTTTATTAGTGGAATTTACTGAGTTTATTAATGGAATTTACTGAATTTTTTAATGGGATTTATTGAGTTTATTAGTGGAATTTATTGAGTTTATTAGTGGAATTTCGGGAGTTTATTAATGGAATTTACTGAGTTTATTTGTGGAATTTACTGAATTTATTAGTGGAATTTACTGAGTTTATTAGTGGAATTTAGGGAGTTTATTCATGGAATTGATTGAATTTATTTATGGGATTTATTGAATTTATTAGTGGAATTTATTGAGTTTTTTAGTGGAATGTACTGAGTTTATTAGTGGAATTTAGGGAGTTTATTAATGGAATTTATTGAATTTATTAGTGGAATTTATTGAGTTTTTTAGTGGAATGTACTGAGTTTATTAGTGGAATTTAGGGAGTTTATTAATGGAATTTATTGAATTTATTAGTGGAATTTATTGAGTTTTTTAGTGGAATGTACTGAGTTTATTAGTGGAATTTAGGGAGTTTATTAATGGAATTTATTGAATTTATTAGTGGAATTTATTGAGTTTTTTAGTGGAATGTACTGAGTTTATTAGTGGAATTTAGGGAGTTTATTAATGGAATTTATTGAATTTATTAGTGGAATTTATTGAGTTTTTTAGTGGAATGTACATTTCGGGAGCTTTTGGATGGAATCCCAGCAGGGCACTGAGGGCTGGAAGGAGACTTTAAGAGCAGCTCCCCCTCCCCCTTCCCAGCTCTTCCTTGTCCTTGCCGAGGCTGCCGGGATTTGGGAATGGGCTCGGCTCGTCCCTCCTTGTTCTCTGCACCCGATGAACGTTTTCGGTTCCATTTGCATTTGCATTTTTTAGTTAAAACTTTGAATTTGTTCCTGCTTAAATATCCCGGCGGCATCGCCTGCATTCCTGATTGTCCCTCCCCATTCCTGATTGTCCCTCACCTGCATTCCCAGTTATCCCACACCATTCCCAGTTATCCCTCACCATTCCCAGTTATCCCACACCATTCCTGATTGTCCCTCACCATTCCCAGTTATCCCTCACCTCCATTCCCAGTTATCCCTCACCATTCCCAGTTATCCCACACCATTCCTGATTGTCCCTCACCATTCCCA
>NW_008236140.1:36475-36832 GCF_000691975.1 Corvus brachyrhynchos
TCCCCAGTTATCCTTCACCTCCATTCCCAGTTATCCCTCACCATTCCCAATTATCCCTCTCCTCCATTCCCAGTTATCCCTCACCGTTCCCAGTTATCCCTCACCTCCATTCCCAGTTATCCCACACCATTCCCAGTTATCCCTCATCTCCATTCCCAGTTCTCCCTCCCCATTCCCAGTTGTCCCTCACCTCCATTCCCAGTTCCCCCCCCATTCCCAGTTGTCCCTCACCTCCATTCCCAGTTGTCCCTCACCTCCATTCCCAGTTATCCCTCCCCATTCCCAGTTACACCCACCATTCCCAGTTCCCCCCCCCATTCCCAGTTGTGCCACCCCTGGCAATTCCAGCCGGCTGCC
>NW_008236140.1:37593-38138 GCF_000691975.1 Corvus brachyrhynchos
CAGGGAGGGAACGGGATCCCCACGGAGGGAACGGGATCCCCACGGAGGGAACGGGATCCCCATGGGGGGAACGGGATCCTCACAGGGGGAATGGGATCCCCACAGGGGGAACGGGATCCCCACGGAGGGAATGGGATCCTCATGGAGGGAACGGGATCCTCATGGAGGGAATGGGATCCCCATGGAGGGAACGGGATCCCCCACAGGGGGAACGGGATCCCCATGGAGGGAATGGGATCCTCATGGGGGGAATGGGATCCTCATGGAGGGAACGGGATCCCCACGGGGGGAACGGGATCCCCTCCTGGAGAGCAGGAGAGAGGGAAAAGGGCGTTGGATGGGCTGGGCTGAGGGTGGGGGTGTCCCCGAGGGTGGCGGTGTCCCCGAGGGTGGCAGTGTCCCTGAAGGTGGGGGTGTCCCTTAGGGTGGCAGTGTCTCTGAAGGTGGCAGTGTCCCTGAGGGTGGGGGTGTCCCTGAGGGTGGCAGTGTCCCTGAAGGTGGGGGTGTCCCTTAGGGTGGCGGTGTCCCTTAGGGGGGCGGTGTGC
>NW_008236140.1:38198-43768 GCF_000691975.1 Corvus brachyrhynchos
GTGGGAGTGTCCCGGGGGGTGGCAGTGTCCCCGAGGGTTGCGGTGTCCCTGAGGGTGGCAGTGTCCCTTAGGGTGGCAGTGTCCCTGAAGGTGGCAGTGTCCCTTAGGGTGGCAGTGTCCCTGAAGGTGGGGGTGTCCCTTAGGGTGGCAGTGTCCCTGAAGGTGGCAGTGTCCCTGAGGGTGGCGGTGTCCCCGAGGGTGACGCCGTGCTGCCGTGTCCTGTCCCCAGGCCGTGACCGGCTGTGAGGATTGCCTGGCTGCTCTGCTGGACCACGATGCCTTCGTTCTGTGCCGGGATTTCAAGGGCCGGACCCCGATCCACTTCGCCTCAGCGTGCGGCCACCTGGAGGTCCTGCGGACCCTGCTGCAGGCAGCGCTCTCCACTGACCCCCTGGACTCCGTGGTGGACTACAGCGGCTACTCACCCATGCACTGGGCTTCTTACAGTGGTGAGAGCCTTGCCTTCTTCCCTCTGGAAACAGGGAAATCCAGGTTATCCTCAGCCCCCTCCTGCTGCTTCGGGAGTTTTCCTGCTGGAAAGGGTGGTAGGAGTCCACGAGGGAGATTCTGACCCCATCAGGTTCCTTAAAAAAAAAATATTGGAATGGGAAAGGAGCTGTTCCAGAGCAGCTTCCTGCAGGATTTGTGGGATGGCAGCAGGTGGGACTGAGAATGGGGATGGGGAAATCCAGGTTATCCTCAGCCTCCTCCCGCTGCTTGGGGAGTTTTCCTGGTGGAAAGGGTGGCAGGAATCTGAGAGGGAGGCTCCCAGATCTGTCAGGCTCCCTAAAAGAGGATTGGAATGGGAAAGGAGCTGTTCCAGAGCAGCTTCCTGCAGGATTTGTGGGATGGCAGCAGGAAGGGATGTCCCTGTGGGGGCTCTGAGTCCTTCAGGGGCTGTGTGGGATTAGAAACCTCCTCAAGCTGCTGCCAGCAGGGAAATGGATCCTCTGCCCCTGTGCCAGGCACTGGAAGGGATTGGGCACCTCCTTTGGGCCTCTGGCTCTTCGGGCAGCTCTTCTCTACTGGTGAGGCCACACCTGGGTCCAGTTCTGGCCCTCACGGCCACAGGGACACTGAGGGGCCGGAGCGTGGCCAGAGCTGGCCAAGGGCTGGGCCAGCAGGAGAAGGGTCTGGAGAACTCCTGAGGGAGCTGGGAAAGGGGCTCAGCCTGGAGCGAAGGAGGCTCAGGAGGGACCTTTTCACCCCACAACTCCCTGACAGGAGAGCGGAGCCGGCTGGGGTCGGGCTCTGCTCCCAGGGAACACCAGGATGAGAAATGGCCCCAGATTCCTCCAGGAGAGGGTCACGATGGACAGCAGCAGGAGTTTCCTCATGGGGAGTGGTGGTCAGGCTTTGGAACAGCCCAGGAGGGACTGGAGTGCCCATCCCTGGAGATGTCCAAGGAAGGGCTGGACGTGGCACTCGATGCTCTGGGAGGGCTTTTCCAGCCTCAGGGATTCAGGGATTCTGTGAGGTTCCTTCAATCCCTGTGCTCCAGGGAGCCCCGGTGCTGACCCCGTTGCTGTCCCTCTCTCTCCTCAGGGCACGAAGATTGTCTTGAATTGTTACTTGAACACAACCCGTTTGCGTACCTAGAAGGAAACCCCTTTACTCCATTGCACTGTGCAGTGTAAGTGACACCCCAAAAACCATTCTGGGCCTTGGATCCCCTGGGATGTGCTAAAGGACGGGTTTTATCCCAAAAACAATTCCAGGCCTTGGAGCCTCTGGGATGTGCTAAAAGGGGAGTTTTACCTCAGACAATTCCAGGGCTTGGAGCCCCTGCGATGTGCTGGAAGGGGAGTTTTACCCCAAAAAAATTCCAGGGCTTGGATCCCCTGGGATGTGCTGAAAGGGGAGTTTTACCCCCAAAACAATTCCTTAAGGAATCCACAGGCCTTGGAGCCTCTGGGATGTGCTGAAAGGCCCAAAATAACTCCAGACCTTGGATCCCCTGGGATGTGCTGGAAGGGGAGTTTTACCTCAGACAGTTCCAGGCCTTGGAGCCTCTGGGATGTGTTGAAAAGGGAGTTTCACCCCAAAAAAATTCCAGGACTTGGAGCCCCTGGGATGTGCTAAAGGAGGGGTTTTACCCCAAAAACAATTCCAGGGCTTGGATCCCCTGGGATGTGTTGAAAAGGGAGTTTTACCCCCAAAAAATTCCAGGACTTGGATCCCCTGGAATGTGCTGGAAGGGGAGTTTTACCCCAAAAACAACTCCAGGCCTTGGAGTCTCTGGGATGTGCTGGAAGGGGAGTTTTACCCCAAAAACAATTCCTTAAGGAATCCACAGGCCCTTGAGCCTCTGGGATGTGCTGGAAGGGGAGTTTTACCTCAGACAATTCCAGGCCTTGAATCCCCTGGGATGTGTTGAAAAGGGAGTTTTACCTCAGACAATTCCAGGCCTTGGATCCCCTGGGATGTGTTGAAAAGGGAGTTTTACCTCAGACAATTCCAGGCCTTGGATTCCCTGGGATGTGTTGAAAAGGGGGTTTTACCTCAGACAGTTCCAGGCCTTGGATCCCCTGGGATGTGCTGCTCTCATCCCAACCCTGCTGCTGCTTTTCCCAAGCCCTTTTCCTAACTTCCCTTCTCATCCCATTCCCACAGAATTAACAACCAGGACGGCACTGCTGAAATGCTGGTGGAAGCATTAGGTGCCAAGATTGTTAATAGCAGAGATGCCAAAGGAAGGTGAGCCCAGCCTTGTCCCCTCCTTGGCACCCCAGCTGTCCCTCCCACGCCATTCCTGCCAGGATCACGCCGTTCCCTCCTCCTGAGCCGCTGGGTTTGTGGTTTGTTTTTGACCTCCCCAGGACACCCCTTCACGCTGCTGCCTTTGCAGACAACGTCCATGGTTTACAGCTGCTCCTGCGCCACCAGGCCGAGGTGGACACGGCGGACAAGCTGGGCAGGACCCCCCTCATGGTGGCTTCGGAGAACGGGCACACGGCAGCAGTGGGTGGGTGCTGGCAGAGCTGCCCAGAGCCTCGGATCCTGTGGGGGACAGAGGTGTCCTCGCTGCTGGCGGGCACGTGGGGGACGTTGTCGTGCTCTGGGTGGCTTCTCCTCAGCGGTTCCTTCTCGTCCTTGCAGAGTTCCTGCTGTTCCAAGCGAAAGCAAATATAACTGTGCTGGATGTCAACAAGAACACAGCTCTTCACCTGGCCTGCAGCAAGGTAGGCACGTGGCGGAGGGGCTGGCACTGGCACCGTGTCACCGTGGTGGGCTGGCACTGCCCGGCTGCTCTGCACAGACACACCCAGGGGGGTTTTGGAGCAGCTCAGGTGGAACAGAGCTGTCTGTGTTTTTCCTGGGGAGGAGTTTCCAGGGTCATTTCCATGCCTGGAAGTGCCTCAGGCTGGGTTGGATGGGGCTGGGAGCAGCCTGGGATGGGGAGAGGTGTCCCAGGAGTGGATTGGGATGGGTTTGTGGGGAAGAGAAAGATCCAGAGAGACCTTCCAGCACCCAAAGGGGTTCCGGAGAGACCTTCCACTGCCCAAAGGGGTTCCAGAGAGACCTTCCAGTGCCCAAAGGGGCTCCAGGGAGACCTTCCAGTGCCTGAAGGGGCTCCAGAGAGACCTTCCAGTGCCTGAAGGGGCTCCAGGGAGACCTTCCAGTGCCTGAAGGGGCTTCAGGGTGACCTTCCAGTGCCCAAAGGGGCTTCAGAGAGACCTTCCAGTGCCCAGAGGGGCTCCAGGAAATCTGGAGAGGGACTTTGAACAAGGGCCTGGAGTGATGGGAAAAGGGGAATGGCTTTACAGCGACACAAAGCAGGGTTAGGTGGGATTTTGGGAAGAAATTCCTCCCTGAGAGGGTGGTGAGACCCTGGGATGGACTTCCCAGAGGATTTCCCATGCCTGGAAGTGGCCCAGGCTGGGTTGGACAGGGCTGGGAGCAGCCTGGGATGGGGAGAGGTGTCCCTGCCCGTGGCAGAGGGCTGGGAATGAGGTGATTTTTATGGTCCCTCCCATCCCAAACCACCCTGTGGTGGGAACCAGAGGCTTGTGGTCAAGGAGGAGGTGGAGGTGCAGCAGCTCTTCCTCTCCAGCCCTGGCAAAGCGGGAGCAGGACAGGTTTAGGGAACAATTCCCTATCCCAGCGAGCCACATCCCGCTCGGATCTGGCCTTTCCCTTCCTAACCCCACCCTAAACCCCCCTCTCTCCTCGCCAGGGCCATGAAAAGTGTGCCTTGTTGATCCTGGGGGAAACCCAAGACCTTGGCCTTATCAATGCAAGTAACAGTGCTCTGCAGATGTGAGTATTCCCACAGCCCCGGGCTCGGCCGCCGTACGGGCAGGGAAAACAAACCGGGAAAGGTGGGAATGGGCGAGCTGGGAGCAGCTGAGCTCAGAGCCTGCCCTTGAATCCAATCCAAGATTTCACCACCACGGGGTGTTCCGGCTGGGTGGAGGTGGGATTTTTTGGGTGGGGTTTCAGGGATTGATGCCGCTTTTCCCCCTCGGCAGGCCGCTGCACATCGCGGCGCGGAACGGCCTGGCCTCGGTGGTGCAGGCCGTGCCCAGCCGAGGGGCCACCGTGCTGGCTGTGGATGAAGAAGGTGCGTGTCCTTGGGGCCATCCAGGGCGTTTCAGCATTCCAGGGAAAGTGCCCAGAGCCTGGGAAATGCTCAGCCAGCAGCAGGATTCCCTCGTCCTTCCCGCAGCCCTAGGAAGGGGCACTCCCTGGGAAAGCATTCCCAGGTCTCGGGGGTGTTGGAAATGTGGCTTCTCCCTCTCTGTGCTCTCTCTGGTGCTCCCAGCTCGGTTGGGATTCAATTCCAGCTTGGAAAAAGCTGCTGCTGCTTGTGGCTCCTGGCAGAGCTGCAATCCCTTGGACTCAGAACGAGATGGGATTTAAAATCCTTCCCAACCCAAACCATTCCATGATTCCGTGGTTGTCCCCCCAGTTATTCCAGGCTTGAGCAGCTTTTCCTGCATTCCCACCTGTTCATTTTCATGGAATCCTGGAGCAACTTTAAAGGAAGTGACTTTTAAAGGTCATTTTCTTTTCCTGGGGGCTCTGGGAGAGCTGGAGAGGGATTTTGGACAAGGAGCGATGGGACAAGGGGTGGCTTCCAGCTGGGAAAGGGCAGGGTTGGGTGGGATATTGGGAAGAAATTCCTCCCTGTGAGGGCAGTGAGGCCCTGGGATGGATTTCCCAGAGGATTCCCCGTCCCTGGAAGTGCCCCAGGCCAGCTTGGAGCAACCTGGGATAGTGAGAGGTGTCCCTGCCCACGGGACAAGAAGGGATTTTGATCCCTCCCAACCCAAACCATTCCGTGGTTTCCCCCTCAATCCTTCAAGGCTTGAGCAGCTTTTCCTGCATTCCCACCTGTTCATTTCCACGGAATCCTGGAGCAGTTTGGGTTGGAAGTGACTTTTAAAGGTCCTTTTCCTTCCGAGAGAGAGCTGGAGGGGGGATAAGGCGGGATTTAAGATCCCTCCCAAGCCAACCCAAACCAAAGCATCCCACAGCCCATCCCACAGCCCCACAGCCCATCCATCCCACAGCCCCACAGCCCATCCCACACCCCCCCCCACACCCCCTCCCACAGCCCCACAACA
>NW_008236140.1:45016-47507 GCF_000691975.1 Corvus brachyrhynchos
TGGGCTGGCACAGGGCAGGTGCCACCATCCGCTGCTGGGTTTTTCCTCTCCGGGCTTGATCGGAGCCGTTTCCTTCCCGGCGTTTGTTTCCTTCCCGGTGTTTTGTTCCATTCCCGATATTTTTATTCCGTTCCCGCTGTTTCCTCCCCTGTTTTTCCCCAGTGCCAGCCCCCCCTGCCCTGCCGGGATACCCCCGGAGCTGCTGCCCCGGCAGAAGGGGCAGGATTTGGGCTGGCACGGGCCAGGGGCCCGGGCTTGATCGGAGCCGTTTCCTTCCCGGCGTTTGTTTCCTTCCCGGTGTTTTGTTCCATTCCCGATATTTTTATTCCGTTCCCGCTGTTTCCTCCCCTGTTTTTCCCCAGTGCCAGCCCCCCCTGCCCTGCCGGGATACCCCCGGAGCTGCTGCCCCGGCAGAAGGGGCAGGATTTGGGCTGGCACGGGCCAGGGGCCCCCATCCACTGCTGGTTTTTTCCTCCTCTGGGCTTGATCGGAGCCGTTTCCTTCCCAGCGTTTTGTTCCATTCCCGAGATTTTCTTCCATTCCCAGTATCTCCATTCCCAGTTTTTCCCTTGTGCCAGCCCCCACCCTGCCCTACCAGGATACCCCCGGAGCTGCCACCCACCCAGCCGGGATGAGGAAAAGCTGAACTCTTGGCAGGGGCGGGGAGGGTTTGGGATTTAGGGATGGAGGGGGTCAGCTCCCGGCCGAGCAGCTCGGAATCGCTGCCCTCCTGCGAGCCCAAACACTTGAAAACCCAAAATCTGCTGTACCTGGCACACTCCGAAATCCTTTGGCAGCTCATTTCTATGGAAAAACAAGAAACAAAGCCGGGTGCTGCTGCCCGAGCCCGGGCACGGATGCGCCGCTGGAGCCTCCTCCCCACACCAGGCACTTTAGGGATTCTGTTGGTCGTTGGCTTTTTTGAGTTTTTAAAGGTTTTGGTTGGGTTTTTTTTTTGGTTTTTTTGGGGTTTTTGGGGGGTTTTTTCCTCCCCCTTTTCCTTTGGCAAATCGTTACATCCTAAAAAGCTGCTTTGGACTTTCCCTTCCCTGCTTTGCGTGGCCGTTTCCATGAGAGAGACTCAGTGTTGGTTGCTTGGGTTTGTGTTTTGTTGTTGTTGTTGTTGTTGTTTTTTTAAAAAAAAAACAAAAAAAAAGAGAATTATTTATAGAGAAACGAGCATTTACCTTGAAAAAAAACCAACAAAAACCATAAAAAGAAGAAAAAAAAAATTCAACGTTTTTAGCCTTTACTTCAAGAAACAAATGCACTTGCAAGTCCTTATTCCCAACGCTGCATTGAATTTTTTTTTGGGATGCAGCATCCTGGCAGGTTTCGTGGATGTGGGTGGGATCGTTGGGTTTGTTTTTTGGTTTGGGTTTTCCTTTTTTGAAAATTTAATTTTTTTTTTAAATTTTTTAAAATTTCATTTTATTTCTTTTTTTTATTTATTTTATTTCGTTTTATTTCATTTCATTTTATTTTATTTTGGTTTATTTCATTTTACTTTATTTTTATTTTATTTTATTTTGTTTTATTTCATTTTACTTTATTTTTATTTTGGTTTATTTTATTTTATTTCATTTCATTTTGTTTTATTTTCTTTCAGTTCAGTTCATTTTGTTTTGCTTTATTTTATTTTATTTCATTTTATTTCATTTCATATTATTTCATTTCATTTTATTGTATTTCATTTTATTTTGTTTTACTTTATTTTTATTTTTCATTTCATTTTTTAAATTTTTTTCATTTTATTTCATTTCTTTTCTTTTCTTTTCTTTCATTTAATTTCATTTTATTTCATTTTATTTTATTTTATTTCATTTCATTTCATTTATTTGTTTTATTTTATTTCATTTAATTTCATTTTATTTTGTTTTGTCTCATTTCATTTTATTTTATTTTCATCATTCAATTTCATCTTATTTTGTTTTGTTTCATTTCATTTTATTTTATTTTATTTCATTCTATTTTATTTCATTTTATGTTATTTTATTTCATTTTATTTCGTTTTATTTTATTTTATTTCTTTTTTTTTGTTCCTTTTCTTTTACTTCATTTCATTTCATTCTCATTTTCATTTTTGGAAATCCCTGTTCATGCTGCACCTTCGACCCATCCGAGGATGTTGCGCTGTTGGTTCGATTTTTGCTTTTCCTTCTGAATCCCTGTAACAATACCCAAAAACCCAAAACCAAACAATTCCCTCCCTCCCTGCCACGAGTCTGCTCAAAGCCAAAGACTGGGACGCAGACCCGGCAAAGGACCTGGAAAAGGCAGCGGAATTTCGGGAATCTCCCAGCTCCTCTCCCTCCGCTGCCCTGCTTGGGAGCAGGGATACCAACAAGAGAAAAGGGCATTTCTAGAACCAAAATTCTCTCTTTTTTTTGGATCTTTTTCAATTTTATTTGGAAATCTTTTCTCCATGAAGGCGGCTCCTCCTGGGGGAGGCGGCCCCGGCGGGGACCCCCCCCCCCCCGCCGCCGGACCC
>NW_008236140.1:47932-48294 GCF_000691975.1 Corvus brachyrhynchos
TTCCCTTCCCTTCCCTTCCCTTCCCTTCCCTTCCCTTCCCTTCCCTTCCCTTCCCCCTTTTCCTTTCCTTTCGTTTCTTTGAACCAAAGCCAAACTCTTCTAGAACCAAATAGGAAGTTCCAGTCTTGGCCTTTGGGTGAAAAGCACATTTCCTTGGAATTCCCAGCAGGGATTTGTCCCCCGAGCGAGGGAGGAGATCGAGCCCGGGGCTCCCCCCGCGCTCCCCACCCCTCGCTCAGCAAAGCACTCAGCAAAACCCTGCGGGAGCTCTCGGAGCCAGCACCAGGCACTTGGGAGGGGCTTTTTCCTTCTCCCTTTCCCTCTGGATCCCCCTCCCTTTTTTATTTTTATGGATGGAACCC
>NW_008236140.1:48338-49045 GCF_000691975.1 Corvus brachyrhynchos
TTCCTTTTGGGAAGATCCTTTCCAGTATTCTACGGAGGAGAACTGGAAAAAAAAATTTAAAAAAAAAAAAAGAAAGAAAAAAAAAAGAGGAATTGTTTACATTTCGCTGGCGAATCCGCGCTCGCCCGCTGCCGCTCCTTCCCTTTCCCGGCAGGAATTCAGGCACCGCTCCGTCCTCCCTCCGCTTCCCTCGCCCTCCCCACGGGGCAGGAAAACGCCCTGAGCCCTCCCGGGGCTGCGATTCCCAGATTCCCGGGATGCTCCGTTTCCATGGAGATCCATCCCGAGGTGGGGGGGTGGCGGTGGCACCCGGCACCATTTCACTGGAATTCCCAGCACGTGGAAAACGCTGCTGTTGCCTCGCTCTGCCCACCCCGCACACCTTGGGGGTTTTTGTCTTTTTTTGGGGTTTTTTGAGGGGTTTTTTTGGGTGTTTTTCTTTGAGGTTTTTTTTTTTTTTTTTGGAATATTCTCGTGGTTTTCCGGGTTTGTTTTTTTTATTTTTATTTTTGGCTTGGAGGAGGAAGCTGATCCCTCTCGCCGGCCTCGTCCCCCGCGCTCCCAACGCGTCACCCAACGCGTCACCTCCGCTCAGCGACGCCGAGACAATCAATGTGATCTCCGTAAGGGCTTCTCCATCCCTTCCTCTCTCACCCTTTTGATTTTTCGTGCCCTCTGCCCTTCGCCAGGAGCTTCCCCCCCCCCGC
>NW_008236140.1:49224-50182 GCF_000691975.1 Corvus brachyrhynchos
GTGGGAGGGAGGGGAAAAAAGGGGACGTGTGGCCTTTTTTTGGGGGGTCCCAGTCTTGTTCTCCTTTAACGCTGTTATCGTTATCGTCGACAGCACAGCTTGACAATTTCAGTAATAATCAAAGTGTTTGGTAATAATTGCATTATTTTGCTAAACGAGATTTTTCTTTTTTTTTTTCGTGATGGTTTCCCTGGTGCGTTGTAAAAAAGAGGGATGGAGGGAAACTTCCGCTGCCCTGCCCCGCTCTGCTCCCCCACCCCGCACCGCCAGCACTTCCCAAATTTTCCATCCCTTTATGCCAAAGTTGGACCATTCTCTGCTCAGTTCAGCGGAATTTTTTTGTTTTCGGCTTCCCCCCCAACCCCGCCTCCAATCTGATTGATTGATTGATTGGTTCGGAACACGCAGGCACCAGATCTTTGTCCTTTTTCCCTGTCCCGACCCTCTGGAAAAAACAAAAAAACAAAGGAAGTTTCTCTCCGACCCCTTTGGTCCAAAGCACTTGCTTCAAGTAATAAGCACTTTTGTTAAAAAGCATGAGTCTGGATTCCCTTTAGCATCCCACGGGATAGAGAGCGGTGAGAGGGAGAACGAGAGTGTCTTTGGCTTTATTTTTTCAGTTGGAATTTAAAAGAGAAAGAAGAAGAAAAAATGGAAAAAAAAAAACCAAAAACCAAAAACCAACAAAAAAAAAAAAAGTTCGTTTCTAGGGAATGAATGGACAAAGGGAAGTTGTGTTTTGAGAGAGAGAGAGAGAGAGAGAGGGGAAAAAAAAAGAAAAATATGAAAAAAAAAAAGAGCTTAAAAATAGAAAGAATTAAAAAAAAAAAAAAAAAAAAAGCACAAAAAAAAAAAAAAAAAAAAATTACATTTAACTACATTTCAAAGTCACCGGGTGTTTTTGCACTGCCATTGCCCGAGCGAGGGGCGCCGCCCCCTGAGCCATAGACCCTGCGAC
>NW_008236140.1:51140-51622 GCF_000691975.1 Corvus brachyrhynchos
CCCCGCTCCCCCCCTCTCGCCCCGTGTCCCCGTGTCCCGCTCCCGTCCCTCTCCTGTCCCCCTGTCCCTCTCCTGTCCCCCTGTCCCTCTCCTGTCCCCCTGTCCCGCTCCTGTCCCTGTGTCCCGCTCCTGTCCCGTCCCTGTCGCCTCTCCCATCCCTGTCCTGCTTCTGTCCCGTCCCTGTCCCGCCCCTCTCTCCCCCCTCTCCAATCTCTTTCCCCACCAATTCCCCATCCCTCACCCCTTTTTCCTCCTGCTCCCCTCCCTTTCTCACCCTTTTTCCCACCCCTTTTCCCGTCTCTCCCACCCCTTTTCCCTCCCCTTCCCTCTCCAAGCCCTGTCCCACACTTCCATTCCCTTTCCCACCTCTATTCCCACCCCTTTTCCTTCCCTCTTCCACCCCTTCTCTCCCTTTCCCATCCCCTTTTCACCCTTCTCCCACCCTTTTCCCCTTTTTCCTCTCCCTTTCCCTTTCTCTTTCC
>NW_008236140.1:51765-54263 GCF_000691975.1 Corvus brachyrhynchos
GAAAACGGCACATAAAAAAAAAAAAAAAAACAAACAAAACAAAGTAGCACTGAAAAGCCAAGTGAAAAAAAAAAACCCAAAAATCTCCAAAAACGTGGAATCCGTTTTGGTTTTGTTCCCATTCGGGGTGCTCGGAGCACCCGAATCTGGGGGGTCTCGTGCAGATCCCAATTCCCAGGAGGGGAAGGAACAAGGAAAACCCCAAACCAACAAAAGCAGAGACCCCAGAAAAAAAAACAAACCTTTATTTTGGTTTTTTTTTCCTCCTTGATTTTATCCCGCTGTTCCGCGGGGCCTGCGGAGCTCCCCGGCTCCTCCCCGGGTGGGAACGTCGGGGTCGGATCCCACCTTTGCCTTCAGTGAGAAACCAAAGGAATAAAACAACCCCTTCCCACTGGATACCGGCACGGACACGCGGATTCCTCGGTTCGGGCTTTGTTTTTCCTTTTCCTTTCCTTCCCCCCCACCCCCCGCACTCCCTTTTCCACCTTTCCTTTCCTTCCCCTTCCCTTTGTTTTTCTCCAAGGACACAAGGAGCTGTTCAATCCTCTTCTCCCAGCTGGAATTTTCTGGGCTCGGCAGTGAAAGGAGATTTAAAAACAAAACAAAAAAAACAACAAAACCCCAAAAACGAAAAAAAGCCGAGGCTCACCCGAAACATCAGCCTAAAAAAAATCCTTGGAATTGCGGCGCGAGGCTGGAGGGGGCCGGAGCCGGAGCCCCCGCGGGGCAGTTGGGGATGGGGGGGGGGAACGCGTCTCTAAGGCATCTGTAGCAACTCTGTGTCTTTAAATATCCTCCGTGTCAATGCTGCACCTCTGTATTTTATGCACATAAATGTTCCTTTGACGCCGACAGGACAAAAACGAAAACCTCATCATCACCTGTCAGGTACCGCCGACTCCTCCTCCGTGGGCGGGTCCGTTTCTCCCGGGCCTCGGTTTGTTGTCCCCCCGCCCCACCTCTTCCCGTGCAGGGGGGAAAGGGGAGAGGAGATGGAAAAAGAGAGGAGGAGGGGGAAAAAAAATAACAAAAAACACACACAAAAAAAAAAACAAAAAAAAACAAAAAAAAAAGAGGAAAATAGCCTTACTCGACCCAGTCGTTATCGATATTGTTCTTCGTCAACTTGAAAATAAATAAAGGAAACTTCGCATGGAAAGCTCCGTGGGTGTGGTGATTCGGGGATCCAGGGGTTCCTGCTGCTCTTCCCGAGTTCCTCTGGAGCTTTGGAGAAGCTGCGATTTCCTCCTGTCCCTTTTTTTGTCTTTTCTGAGCCCGTCGGTTCCCGGAGGTTTGAGCTAAAACTGCCGCGTTTTGGGGCTCTGTGCGTTGACCCCGGGGGGTTTCGGGGTTCTGCCGCATTGCTCTGCCCCGGGAATGACCTCTGGGATGGGTCAGGCTGAGCTGGGCAAAGCACGGTGGGAGAACAGGCTGGAGGTGCCAGGGGTCCTGCAATCCCTGAGGGGTCCCAGAACCTTGAGGGGTCCCAGAACGCTGAGGGGTCCCAGAACCTTGAGCGGTCCCTGAACCTTGAGCGGTCCCCGGCTCCTGAGGGGTCTCAGAACCTTGAGGGGTCCCAAAGCCTTGGGAGGTCCCACGTTCCTGAGGGGTCCCAAAACCCTGAGAGGTCCCAGAACCCTGAGGGGTCCCAGAACCTTGAGAGGTCCCAAAACTCTGAGGGGTCCCAGAACCCTGAGAGGTCCCAGAACCCTGAGAGGTCCCAGTCTTGCTGTGGGACATGGTCCCAGCCCTCTGAGGGGTCCTGGACCTTTGAGGGGTCCCAGTCCTGCTGTGGGATGATGTCCCAGCCCCTCAAAGGGTCCCAATCCCACTGTGGGACAGGATCCCAGCCCCCTGAGTGGTTCCTGGACCTATGAGGGGTCCCAGTCCCGCTGTGGGACAAGGTCCCAACCCTCCGAGGGGTCCCAAGCCCCCAAGGGGTCTCAGCCTCCTGAAGGGTCCCGGCCCTGCCCCGGGATGGGGTCCCAGCCCCCTGAGAGCTCCTGGACCATTGAGGGGTCTCACCCCCGCTGTTGGATGGGGTCCCAATCCCCCAAGCGGTCCTGAACCCCTGAGGGTTCCCTGCTGTGGGATGGGCTCCCAGCCTTTCCAGGGCTCCCAGCCCCACTGCAGGACGGGCTCCGAGACCCCCGAGGAGCCCAAACCCCCTGAGGGGTCCCAAGCAGCGCCCGCCCCCCAAATTTGGCGCATCTACAGCTGGACAGGGACACCCCGAGACCCCTCTCTGTGCCACCGCTGTCCCCCGAGCCGGACACCCGCGGGGACAGGAGCCAGGCAGCAAATCCAGCCCCTGTGACCAAATCCTGCTCTTTTTATTGCGGCGCTGGATCAATTCTCGCTTCTAAGAGCTCTGGTCCTTCCTCGGCTCCTCGCGGGGGGGGGGTCAGGAGAGGGAACACGCTCGGATCCAGCCCCGGAGCCGCGTGTCCACCCCGGGAGAGGCCACGGGGCCGCGGGGGGGCCCCCCGCGGCCC
>NW_008236140.1:60128-60472 GCF_000691975.1 Corvus brachyrhynchos
TTTGGGGGGGGGTTAGGGAAATTTGGGGCGGTTTGGGGGAAATTTGAGGGGATTTGGGGGAAGTTTGAGGGGATTTGGGGGAAATCTGAGGGGATTTGGGGGAAATTTGAGGGGTTGGGAAAATTTGGGAGAAGTTTGAGGGGATTTGGGGCAAATTTGGGGGAATTCTGGGAAAATTCAGGGGAAATTTGGGAGGGACTCGACTCCGAGCCCCCCCAACTCACCCCTTTGCCCTGCGACTGCTGCGCCACGTACTCGGGGTTGGGCTCGCTGAAGTTGGGCACCTCGGAGTAGACCATGCAGAACCTGCGGGGATAGAGCGGGGCCGTGGGGTCCCCCCGTGA
>NW_008236140.1:61843-62092 GCF_000691975.1 Corvus brachyrhynchos
CCGGCGGTGGCACCCGTGGGACGGGCCCGCAGGGACGGGACACCCGGGATGTGGGAACGGGACACCGGGAACGGGACACCGGGATGGGACCACCGGGACGGGGGGAGCCGGGGGTGACTTCGGGGAGAGGCCATGGGGACATCGCTGCTGGGACCGCGGGGACGGGACCACCGGGCTGTGGGGACACCGGGGACCGGACACCGGGGATGGGACACCGGAGGCACCGCTGCTGGGGACGAGGAGCGACGG
>NW_008236140.1:63006-65082 GCF_000691975.1 Corvus brachyrhynchos
GGGGAGAGCGGGGAGAATCCAAAAAACGTCGGGGAGAGTCCCGGGGAGTTTTGGGGAGAATCCTGAGGAATTTGGGGACCGATCTCAAGGGAATGTGGGAAGGATCCAGGAGAATTCGGGGGACAATGCGCAGGAATTCGGGGTTCAATCCGCAAGGATTTGGGGAAAAAAATCCCCGAGGAATTTGGGGGGAAAATGCCGAGGAATTTGGGGGGAAATCCCGAAGAATTTGGGGGAAAATGCAGAGGAGTTTGGGGAAAAAATCCAGAGGAATTTGGGGAGCAATCCGTGAGGATTTGAGGACAATCCCGAGGAATTTGGGGGGAAAATGCCGAGGAATTTGGGGAGCAACCCGTGAGGATTTGAGGACAATCCAGAGGGTTTTGGGGGAAAATCCAAAGGAATTTGGGGGGAAATCCCGAGGAATTTGGGGAGCAATCCCGAGGAATTTGGGGGAAAAATCCAAAGGAGTTTGGGGGAAAATCCAGAGGAATTTGGGGAGCAATCCGTGAGGATTTGGGGGACAATCCCGAGGAATTTGGGGGACACAGCCCCAAGGAATGTGGGGCACGTTCCAAAGGAATTTGGGGAATGTGGGGAGCACCCAGCGCTCGCCCCGATCCTGGCAGCGTTCGGGAAGCTCAGGGAGAGCAGGGATCGACGATTTTATTTGATTTTATTTTATTTTATGGGATTTCAAGCAATAAACATAAAACCCCCCCAAAATCCCGGAATTCCAAGAATCCCAAGTGCCCAAATCCCCTCGGTCGCCGCCTCCAGGAGCCAAACCCCAAAATGGTTTTTTTTTTCCCCATTCCGGATTCCCGGATTTCCACAGGAGGGAGGGAAAAAACCCAACCTTGGGATGGCATCAGGGGGATTTTCGGGAATCTGGAGCGGGATGAGCTTTGTGTTTCCCTGCTGCTGGAATTCCTGGAGTGCCCAGGGAGGTTGGGAGCTCCGGAGGGATTCTGGCTCTTCCCAAAATCCCGTGGTGGGAATTCTGAGCTCGGTGGGCACCTCATGGCAGCTGTGGCCACTTCCAGCTGCTCCGTGGCTTCTCCAGAGCTTCTCCAGGAAATCCCAGCTCCTTTGGCCTCATCCTGCTTTTCCCTGTGTTGTTTTTTTCCCCCTTTTCCTTTGGGATCAGATCCGGACTCCGCCCTGGAGGGACGTGGAAGAGGAGAAGGGAAAAATGGGCCTCTGGGAGAGGTTCCCTGCACAGAGTGAGGCCGTGCCAGCCCCGAGCCGTTCCAGGAGGAATTCTGCCGCGGGAGGTAAATCCGGGATCCCTTTTCCGTGCGGATGGGGCTGATCCTTCCTCCGCTTTCATCCTCCCCCCGCTCTCCTGGAGCTCTCCCCGCTTCCAGGGCTGCTCCGAAAAACCTTCGGGATCGATCGGTATCCGCAGGGGAATGGGGAGATCTTCCCGAAATTCTGGAGGTTTGGTGGAATTCCTGCCGGGCTGGCTCAGGAGCCACCGCGTCCTGGATTTCATGTGGAAGGAGCTGGGAATAGTTTGGAATTCCCAGAGATTCCCAGGGAGAGTCTTTGTGCTGAAGGAAGCCCCTGAGGATGATTCCAAACCCCTCTGGATGAATCCAGAGTCCTGGAATCACATCCCAGCCGGAATTCCAGGGATGCAAAGCCACCCCCAGGCCCAGCCGGAGGTGAAATCCATTCCAAAAACCTTTGGAATCGATCGGTATCCACTGGGGAATGGGGAGATCTTCCCAAAATTCCAGAGGTTTGGCGGAGTTCCTGGAGCAGGAGCTGCCCCTGCCTGGTGTCCATGTCCTGAATTTCACGTGGAAGGAGCTGGGAATAGTTTGGAATTCCCAGAGATTCCCAGGGAGAGTCTTTGTGCTGAAGGAAGCCCCTGAGGATGATTCCAAACCCCTCTGGATGAATCCAGAGTCCTGGAATCACATCCCAGCCGGAATTCCAGGGATGCAAAGCCACCCCCAGGCCCAGCCGGAGGTGAAATCCATTCCAAAAACCTTTGGAATCGATCGGTATCCACTGGGGAATGGGGAGATCTTCCCAAAATTCCAGAGGTTTGGCGGAGTTCCTGGA
>NW_008236140.1:65122-66552 GCF_000691975.1 Corvus brachyrhynchos
CTCTTCCCGCGGTTTTTTCGGGATGTGGGCAGGAAGTTGGAATGGTTCTCATGGGAGCCCATCCCGAATCCCGCCCCATTCCCGATGGGAACGAGCCAGGGCAGAGCCGAGCAGAGACTTTTCCACGTGGAAAAAGCGGCGAGCCCGGATCTGGGATGATTCCCTGCTGGTAAACCAGGCTGAGGTGGGGGAAATCGTGGATCTGGGAATGCTGGAGCGAGGCGATTCCCCGCTGCCGAGCATTCCCGGGAGGATTTTCCTCACCTGCGGAATATTTTCCGAGGGATTCCTTGTGGGAATATCCACGAACTTCCCTTCCCCCTCCATGGAGGAAATGCTGGATTTGGAGCATTCCCATGGTTCTGCCAACCTTTGGAATATTTCCAGGCATCCCAAAATACTTCCCAGAGTTAGGAATTGCCCCACTGGGGAAGCGGAGGGCAGCGTTCCTCCTTGCCCAGCTCCCGGTACAATTCCGGAGCCACCGTTTTTTCCCCGTTTCCCGTTAGATCCCGGCTCCTGCCCGGGCAAAAATTCCCTCCAATTTCCAAAACCCTTTGGATTTTGATGGATATTTCGGTCCCTTTGGCAACTTTCGCTCCCTGGACGTGAGGAAAATCCCGCAGATCCACGCTGGAGGCCGTTGGGATTCGGATTCCCTGGGTGCTTCTGGCTTTTCGTTATCTGTTAACCACTCCTATTCCAGCCGATTTTCCTACCACAGCCTGAAAATTCCATGGATTTGAGGCAGCTATCCCCAAAAACCTCTGCTTGAAACCTTTGGGAGCAACGCTTCCCAGCGGGAGAAGCTTTTTGGAGGTGAATCCGTTGGGTTTTGTCCCTGCTGAGAGGGGGAAAATTCGGGTTTGGAGAAGGAATTTTCTTTGGATCCCTGTGTCCCAACACAAGGATTGGGAAGCACCTGAAAGGGTTCATGAGGAAAATCCAGAATTTTCCCTTTGGGTGAAGGGATCCAACCCCAAATCCCGAGGTTTTTTTTTCCCCGTGGATCCGGAGCTCTTTTGGGATCATCCCAGTGGCGCTTCCTGGGAGCTCTGGAGTCGCATTCCAGCCGGGATCGGGGCCGATCCCTGTTTTTGGAAGGCTGGGAATGCTGCTGTTGCTCTGTGGGGTCATTAGCAGGAGGGTTAATTAGGGTTAATGAGGCTGGGGGTGCTGCACAGGCAGAACTGGTTTGGGGCTCCCTCACCAGTTATTCCCAGTGGAGAATCTGGAGCCGGGCAGGGAATTCCTGGGAGAACGGGACCAGGCTGGGAATGTTCTGAGCTGTGCAGGGCAGGTTCCCGGCTGGTATTCCATGGATTTTTGGGATGGGGTCTGAGCTGCACAGGGGAGGTTCCTGGCCGGTATTCCATGGATTTTTGGGATGGGGTCTGAGCTGTGCAGGGGTGGTTCCCGGCCGGTGTCTC
>NW_008236140.1:66957-68780 GCF_000691975.1 Corvus brachyrhynchos
TGGGGTCTGAGCTGTGCAGGGGAGGTTCCCGGCCGGTATTCCATGGATTTTTGGGATGAGGTCTGATCCGTGCAGGGGAGGTTCCCGGCCGGTATTCCATGGATTTTTGGGATGCTCAATCCGTGCATTCTCCTCGCTGCCTTCCCGTTTCCGTGAGCTGTGACTCCGTCCCTGGCCCTGCACTGCTGGGGCTCCGTTCCCTGGGATATCCCTGGGATATCTGTGGGATTTCCCAGCCCTTCCCGGGATAAATCCGAGCAGGGTGAGCAGGGAGCTCGTCCTTCCACACCAGGGAAACGTTGGGATTCGGAAATTCCCGTGAGGAGCGGCTCGTCCTGGAGGAGAGGAGGCTCAGGGGGGATCTTTTCACTCCACAATTCCCTGGAAAGAGGTCGGAGCGGGGCGGGAGTCGGGATCTGCTCCCAGGGAGCAGCAGGAGAAGGAAGAACGGCCTCGGCTTGCAGCAGGGGAGGGTCAGGTTGGACAGCAGGAGGAATTTTTTCCACGGAAAAGGTGGCCAGGCCTCGGGAGTGCCCAGGGAGGTTTGGAATCCCCATCCCTGGACGTGTCCCTGGACGTGGCACTCGGGGCTGGGTGGTCTGGGAGGGCTTTTCCAAGCTCGGGGATTCCATGGATCCCCCAGCAATTCCACGATTCCCCAGGAATTCCAGTGCCTGGGATGGAAACTGGGTCGCTGGACAAGTAGGTCAGGCAGAGGCTCCGCTGCCGGCGCCGATTCCAGGGGTTGCTCCCGGGAATCTTCGCTCTCATCCCCCTCTTCCTCCCTTTGCTGACCCCAGAATCGTGGAATATCCATGGAAAAAAACCCCCAGGGATCAAAGCCTGCCCAGGACATCCCAAAATCCCACCCTGTCCCTGGCAGCGTTGTGCAGACGCTTCCCGGAACTCACGGAACCCCAAATCCCAGCGCTGAGAGCGTTTCCCAAACTCTTCCAGAGCTCGGGAATTACGGAATATCCTCAGCTGGAAGGGACCCTCCTCAAATGCAGCTCCTGGACATCCCAACAATCCCAATATCCTGGAGCTCCTGGGGCTCCGGCAGCTCCGGGGCCGCGCTCGTTCCCCGGGACGCCGGATCCGTCTCCCCCGAGCGTTTGGAGACGCTTCCAGCCCCGTTCCTGCTCCGGGATCCCGGCAGAGCCCCGGGGGGGAGCGGCTGGGTCGGGGAACGGGGAGAATTCCAAGGTGCTGGAATTCTCCTGGAGGAGGCTTTGGAGGCTCCTGTTGGGATCGGTGCGCCCTGCCTGGATGGGGAGGCGCAGTGGAAGGGGGGCTGGAATGGGGCTGGAATTTGGTTGGAATTTGGTTGGAATTTGGTTGGAATTTGGTTGGAATTCAATTGGAATGGGGCTGGAATTCAGGTTGGAATTGGGAATCTTGGAATTCGGTTGGAATTCAGTTGGAATTCAGTTGGAATTCAGTTGAAATGGGGTTGGAATTGGTTTGGAATTCGGTTGGAATTGGTTTGGAATTTGGTTGGAATTCGGTTGGAATTCAATTGGAATGGGGCTGGAATTGGGTTGGAATTGGGAATCTTGGAATTCAGTTGGAATTGGGTTGGAATTCAGTTGGAATTTGGTTGGAATTGGGCTGGAATTGGGTTGGAATTGGGAATCTTGGAATTCAGTTGGAATTGGGTTGGAATTAAGGCGACAGCGAGGGCACAAAGTCCGGCCCTGCTGCCCCGGGGAGGGTCCTGGGCACCTCTCACCCATCCTCGGTCACCCGTCCTCGGTCACCTGTCCTCGGTCACCCGTCCGTGGTCACCCATCCTCGGTCACCCATCCTCGGTCACCCGCCCG
>NW_008236140.1:68974-69269 GCF_000691975.1 Corvus brachyrhynchos
CCACCCGTCCGCGGTCACCCGTCCGTGGTCCCCCGTCCCTCGGTCACCCGTCCTCGGTCACCCGCTCTGCCCCCCGGCAGCTGAGGTGCAGGAGCCCCACACATCTGGATCTGGTTGGAGGGGGCCACATCTGGCTGGTTTAGAGGTGCAGGAGGTCGCCACATCTGGCTGTGTCCAGGAGGCCACATCTGGCTGTGTCCAGGAGGCCACATCTGGCTGCAGAACGGGCCCAGGCCTCGACCGCCCTCCAGAGCGAGCCGGCGCTCCTGCTGCGGGCACAGCTGGCCTTCCCCGG
>NW_008236140.1:69786-70097 GCF_000691975.1 Corvus brachyrhynchos
CCCTGCCCGGCGTGGGGGAGGCAGAGAGGGAATTTGGGAATTCGGGAATTTGGGCTGGGGTCTGCCCCCGTGAGCGTTCCCGCCGTGTTTCCCTGCTCCTGAGTGCTCTCCGCCCCGCAGGGTTCTGGCGCCGGTGACGAGCGATGGGGTATGATGTAGCTCGATTTCAGGGCGACGTTGATGAGGACCTGATCTGCCCCATCTGCAGCGGGGTCCTGGAGGAGCCGGTGCAGGTAGGTCCCACCTGGAGGATCCGGCGGCAGCTCCGGGCTCGGGGGGGGCGGGATCGGGTGTGGAGGGAGCTCTGGGGG
>NW_008236140.1:71303-73947 GCF_000691975.1 Corvus brachyrhynchos
CCCAGGAATGGGATCAGCCCAGGAATGGGATCAGCACCAGGAGAGGGATCCCTGAGCGATTCCCTGAGTGATTCCCTGAGTGATTCCATGAGGGATTCCCTGAGCGATTCCCTGACTGATTCCAACCTCAGCAATTCCCTGAGTGAGTCCCTGAGGTGATTCCAAACTCAATGATTCCACGAGCGATCCCCTGAGCAATTCCAAACTCAGCAATTCCCTGAGCGATCCTCTGACCGATCCCTCAGCGATTCCCTGAGCGATTCCCAACTCAACAATCCCCTGAGCGATTCCTTGAGCGATTCCAAACTCAGCGATCCCTGAGCGATCCCTGAGCAATTCCAAACTCAGCAATTCCCCGAGTGATCCCTGAGCGATCCCTGAGCGATTCCAAACTCAACAATTCCCTGAGCGATCCCTGAGCAATCCCCGAGTAGTTCCCTGAGCGATTCCCGAGTGGTTCCCGAGCGATTCCCCGAGTGATTCCAAACTCAGTGATCCCCTGAGTGATCCCCTGAGTGATCCCTGAGCGATTCCCAACTCAACAATCCCCTGAGCGATTCCCTGAGCAATTCCCTGAGTGATTCCAAACTCAGCGATTCCCCAAGTGGTTCCCCGAGTGGTTCCTGAACAATCCCTGAGCGATCCCCGAGTGGTTCCTGAGCGATCCCCTGAGTGATCCCTGAGCAATCCCTGAGTGATTCCTGAGCGATCCCCGAGCCATCCCCCGAGCGGTTCCCTGAGCGGTTCCTGAGCAATCCCTGAGCGATTCCCGAGCCATCCCTAAGCGATCTCCAAGCGGTTCCTGAGCGATCCCCGAGTGGTTCCTGAGCAATCCCTGAGCAATCCCTGAGTGATCCCCGAGCGATCCCTGAGTGATTCCTGAGCAATCCCTGAGCAATCCCTGAGCGATCCCCGAGTGGTTCCTGAGCGATCCCCGAGTGGTTCCTGAGCGATCCCCGAGTGGTTCCCTGAGTGGTTCCTGAGCGATCCCCTGAGCCATCCCCTGAGTGATCCCTGAGCAATTCCTGAGCGATCCCCTGAGTGATTCCTGAGCGATCCCCGAGCCATCCCCAAGCGGTTCCCCGAGTGGTTCCTGAGCAATCCCTGAGTGATCCCTGAGCAATTCCTGACCGATCCCCTGACCAATCCCCTGACCGATCCCCGAGCGATCCCCGAGTGGTTCCTGAGCGATCCCTGAGTGATCCCTGAGCAATTCCTGAGCAATCCCTGAGTGATCCCTGAGCGATCCCCCGAGCGATCCCCGAGCAATCCCTGAGTGATTCCCTGACCGATCCCTGACCGATCCCTGACCGATCCCCGAGCGATCCCCGAGCGATCCCCGAGCGATCCCTGACTGATCCCCTGACCCATCCCCGAGCCATCCCCGAGCGGTTCCGCGCGTGACTCCGGGCTCGTTCCCCGCAGGCCCCGCACTGCGAGCACGCCTTCTGCAATGCCTGCATCACGCAGTGGTTCTCGCAGCAGCAGACGTGCCCCGTGGACCGCAGCGTGGTGACGGTGGCCCACCTGCGCCCGGTGCCGCGGATCATGCGGAACATGCTCTCCAAGCTGCAGATCACCTGCGACAACGCCGTCTTCGGCTGCACGGCCGTCGTGCGCCTCGACAACCTCATGGCCCACCTCAACGACTGCGAGCACAACCCCAAGCGCCCGGTCACCTGCGAGCAGGGATGCGGGTGAGGATGGGCACGGGATGGGCATGGACACCGGGGGATGGCACCGGGAAGGGCTCTGGGGTGGAGATGGGGTGGCACTGGGAAGGGCTGTGGGATGGGCACGGGATGAGCATGGGGTGGTCGCAGGAAGGGCTGTGGGATGGGCATGGGGTGGCACTGGGAAGGGCTCTGGGATGGGCACTGGGAAGGGCTCTGGGATGGGCATGGGGTGGCCCTGGGAAGGGCTCTGGGATGGGCACGGGGAAGGGCTCTGGGGTGCACATGGGGTGGTCGCAGGAAGGGCTCTGGGATGGACATGGGGTGGCACTGGGAAGGGCTCTGGGATGGGCACTGGGAAGGGCTCTGGGATGGGCGTCAGGAAGGGCTGTGGGATGGGCATGGGGTGGCACTGGGAAGGACTGTGGGATGAACATGGGGTGGCACTGGGAAGGGCTGTGGGATGGGCACGGGAAGCATCCTGGGATGGCACCAGGATGGCCCTGGGATGGGAAGGATCCTGCGATGGACACGGGATGGGCATGGGAAGGGTCCTGGGATGGCACCAGGATGGCCCTGGGATGGACACGGGAAGGGTCCCGGGATGGGTATGGGAAGGGTCCTGGGATGGCACCGGGATGATCCTGGGATGGGCATGGGAAGGGCCCTGGGATGGCACCAGGAAGGGTCCTGGGATGGGCACGGGAAGGGTCCTGGAATGGGCACAGGAAGGGCCCTGGAATAGCCCTGGGATGGGCATGGGAAGGGTCCTGGAATGGACACGGGATGGACACAGGAAGGGTCCTGGGATGGCACCAGGATGGTCCTGGGATGGACATGGCAAGGGTCCTGGGATGGCCATGGGATGGCACCAGGAAGGGTCCTGGGATGGCACCAGGAAGGGTCCTGGGATGGCCACAGGGATGGGCACAGGAAGGGCCACAGGGATGGGCACAGAGGGGGCGCAGGGA
>NW_008236140.1:74031-75472 GCF_000691975.1 Corvus brachyrhynchos
TGCGCACAGGAAGGGTCCTGGGATGGACACAGGGTGGGCACAGGAAGGGCCACAGGGTGGGCACAGGAAGGGTCCTGGGATGGACACAGGGTGGGCACGGGAAGGGTCAGGGGTTCAAGGCAGAGATTGGGATCTCGCAGGGTTTGAAGGCCAAGGTGCTGCAAGGAAAGGATTGGGAAGGGTTTTTGAAGTGGAACCCATTTCTTCTTTAGCTCACTTGGCTGTTGGAGCTTTTTGGGTCTTCCCAGGCTCATTCCAGGCTCTGGGATGGCCTCGGGATGGACCCTGAGGTTGGGATCTCGCAGGGTTTGAAGTCCAAGGTGCTGCAGGGAAGGATTTTTAAGTCCAACCCATTTCTTCCTGAATTCCCTTGGCTCAGCTCAGGAAGGGACGGGCAAGAATTTCGGTCCCTTGGGTGCTGGAGTTTTTTGGGTCTTCCCAGAGTCATTCCAGCCCCTGGAATTGGGATCTACCAGGGTTTGAAGTCCAAGATCCTGCAGGGAAAGGGTCGGGAAGGATTTGGCACTGCTGAGGCCACACCTGGGTCCAGTTCTGGCCCTCACGGCCACAGAGACACTGAGGGGCCGGAGCGTGGCCAGAGCTGGCCAAGGGCTGGGCCAGCAGGAGAAGGGTCTGGAGAACTCCTGAGGGAGCTGGGAAAGGGGCTCAGCCTGGAGCGAAGGAGGCTCAGGAGGGACCTTTTCACCCCACAACTCCCTGACAGGAGAGCGGAGCCGGCTGGGGTCGGGCTCTGCTCCCAGGGAACACCAGGATGAGAAATGGCCCCAGATTCCTCCAGGAGAGGGTCACGATGGACAGCAGCAGGAGTTTCCTGCAGGAATTTCCTCATGGAAAAAGCTGTTTGGAACAGCCCAGGAGGCTTTGGAGGAGGAAAATCCCCATTTCTAGTGCATTATTCCCAAAGTTCTCCCCCCAGTCTGGCACTCAGGGCCTTCCTTCCGTGGGCTTCCACGCCTGGACGAACTCTGGGAGGTGTAAATTCCCCTAATTCGGGGTCTCCAACCTTTTTTCCACTCTCCTGGCAGCTTGGAAATGCCCAAGGATGAGCTGCCCAACCACAACTGCATCAAGCACCTGCGCTCGGTGGTGCAGCAGCAGCAGCTGCGCATCGCCGACCTGGAGAAGACCTCGGCCGAGCACAAGCACCAGCTGGCCGAGCAGGTGGGGCTGGGAATGCCGGGATCGGGCTGGGAAGGGGCAGATTTGGGGGTTTGGACACCGAAATCGTGGAAAAATGGGGAAAAAAAGTGGCTGGAGGGAGGTCAGGGCTGGGCTGGGGGCTCCGGGAATGCCAGGGTTGGGATGGGAAGGGGCAGATTTGGGGGTTTGGACACCAAAATGCCCCCAAAAATGGGAAAAAAGTGGCCAAGGGGAGGTCAGGGCTGGGCTGGGAGCTCCAGGGATGCCAGGATTGGGCTGG
>NW_008236140.1:75540-78383 GCF_000691975.1 Corvus brachyrhynchos
AGTTCTGGGTGTTTGGACACTGAAATCCCCAAAAATGGGAAAAAACAAGGGTCAGGTTTGGGTGCTTGGACCCTGAAATGCCCAAAAAAATGGGGGAAAAAGTGGCTGGGGGAGGTTGAGCGTGGCTGGGCTGGGCCATGGTGGGGGCTCTGGGAATGCCAGGATTGGGCTGGGAAGGGGCAAATTTGGGTGCTTGGACACCAAAATGCCCCAAAAAAGGGGGGGAAAAAGGCCAAGGAGAGGTCAGGGCTGAGCATGGCTGGGATGGGCCATGCTGGGAGCTCTGGGAATGCTGGGATCGGGCTGGGAAGGGGGCTTGGACACCAAAATGCCCCAAAAAGTGGGAAAAAAGTGTCTGGGGGGAGGTGAGGGCTGGGCTGGGAGCTCCAGGAATTCTGAGATTGGGCTGGAAGGGGCAGATTTGGGGGGTTTGGACACTGAAATCCCCCAAAAAAGGGGGGGAAAAAGGCCAAGGGGAGGTGAGGGCTGAGTGTGGCTGGACTGGGCCACTCTGGGGGCTCTGGGAATGCCAGGATTGGGTTGGGAAGGGGCAGATTTGGCTGCTTGGACACCAAAATGCCCCAGGTTGAGCGTGGCTGGGCTGGGCCATGGTGGGGGCTCTGGGAATGCCAGGATTGGGCTGGGAAGGGGCAGTTCTGGGTGTTTGGACACTGAAATCCCCAAAAATGGGAAAAAACAAGGGTCAGGTTTGGGTGCTTGGACCCTGAAATGCCCAAAAAAATGGGGGAAAAAGTGGCTGGGGGAGGTTGAGCGTGGCTGGGCTGGGCCATGGTGGGGGCTCTGGGAATGCCAGGATTGGGCTGGGAAGGGGCAGTTCTGGGTGTTTGGACACTGAAATCCCCAAAAATGGGAAAAAACAAGGGTCAGGTTTGGGTGCTTGGACCCTGAAATGCCCAAAAAAATGGGGGAAAAAGTGGCTGGGGGAGGTTGAGCGTGGCTGGGCTGGGCCATGGTGGGGGCTCTGGGAATGCCAGGATTGGGCTAACAAGGGTCAGGTTTGGGTGCTTGGACACCAAAATGCCCCAAAAAATGGGAAAAAAGTGGCTGGGGAGAGGTGAGGGCTGGGCTGGGAGCTCCGGGAATGCCAGGATTGGGCTGGGAAGGGGCAGATTTGGGGGTTTGGACACCAAAACCCCCAAAAATCCAGAGAATAAAAGGCCGAGGGGAGGTCAGGGCTCTGCAGGGCCGACCTGGGCTGCTCTGGGGTCTCCGGGCCGGTTCCATTTCCCGATCCCACTTTTCCCTGCCCCGGCAGAAGAGGGACATCCAGCTGCTCAAGGCCTACATGAGGGCGATCCGCAGCGTCAACCCCAACCTGCAGAACCTGGAGGAGACCATCGAGTACAACGAGATCCTGGAGTGAGTGCTGGGAGCAGCGGGAACGCGCCTGGGGAGAGCCCGGAGGGGCCGGAAGGAGGCTGGCGTGGGGAAAGAGGGGATGAGGGGGAGTTTTTGTGGCTTTTGGCAGGGGGATTTGTAGGGTTTTGGGAGAGATTTGTAGGGTTTTTGGGAAGAATTAGTAGGTGGTTTTGGGCAATTTGTGGGGTTTGGGGGGGAATTTGTAGGTTTTTAGGGGAAATTTGGAGTTTCTCTCCTCTGTGAGCTTTGTGTGTCCCCAGCTGGGTGACACTCAACAACTCCACCAATCCCACCCCAAAACCCCACCCCTGACCCCTCTGAGTGTCCCCAAGTAGGAGAACCTCAACAATTCCAGCCCCAAACCCACCTCTGACCCCTCTGAGTGTCCCCAAGTGGGAGAACCTCAACAATTCCACCATTCCACCCCAAACCCCCATCCCTGACTCCTCCATGTCCCCAGCTGGGTGACACTCAACAACTCCACCAATCCCACCCCAAAACCCCACCCCTGACCCCTCTGAGTGTCCCCAAGTAGGAGAACCTCAACAATTCCAGCCCCAAACCCACCTCTGACCCCTCTGAGTGTCCCCAAGTGGGAGAACCTCAACAATTCCACCATTCCACCCCAAACCCCCATCCCTGACTCCTCCATGTCCTCCCAGCTGAGTGACCCTCAACAATTCCAGCCCCAAACCCACCCCTGACCCCTCTGAGTGTCCCCAAGTAGGAGAATCTCAACAATTCCACCATTCCACCCCAAAACCCCCATCCCTGACCCCTCTGAGTGTCCCCAGCTGGGTGACCCTCAAGAATTCCATGATGCCACCCCCAAACCCCATCCCTGACCCCTCTGAGTGTCCCCAAGTGGGAGAACCTCAACAACTCCACCCCAAAACCCCAGCTCTGACCCCTCTGAGTGTCCCCAAGTGGGAGAACCTCAACAACTCCACCCCAAAACCCCAGCTCTGACCCCTCTGAGTGTCCCCAGCCAAGTGGGAGAACCTCAACAATTCCACAATTCCACCCCAAACCCCCATCCCTGACCCATCCACATCCCCCCAGGTGGGTGACCCTCAACAGCTCCACCATCCCACCCCAAAACCCCCACCCCTGACCCCTCTGAGTGTCCCCAGCTGAGTGACCCTCAACAACTCCACCACAAAACCCCACCTCTGATCCCTCCGATTGTCCCCAAATGGGAGAACCTCAGAAATTCCACAATTCCACCCCAAAACCCCATCTGTGACCCCTCTGAGTGTCTCCAGCTGAGTGACCCTCAACAACTCCACCTCAAAACCCCACCTCTGACCCCTCTGAGTGGGAGAACCTCAGAAATTCCACAACTCCACCCCAAACCCCCACCACTGACCCATCCCTGCCCTCCCACCTGGGTGACCCTCAACAACTCCACCCCAAACCCCCACTTCTGAACCCTCCGAGTGGGAGAACCTCAAAAATTCCAC
>NW_008236140.1:78572-80605 GCF_000691975.1 Corvus brachyrhynchos
CGAGCGCAACGGCCGCAGGGCCTGGCCACGCTGGAGACGCGCCAGATGAACCGGCGCTACTACGAGAACTACGTGGCCAAACGCATCCCCGGCAAGCAAGCCGTGGTGGTGATGGCCTGCGAGAACCAGCACATGGGCGAGGACATGGTGCTGGAGCCCGGCCTCGTCATGATCTTCGCTCACGGCGTGGAGGAGATCTGAGGGAATCCGCGATTCCTCCGCCTCCGTGGGTTTTTAGGGTGGCAGCTCCTCCCGCCCGTGAGGTCGCCCCGTTGAATGGACGCGTTGAAACCCCTTCCGTGTGTGCCCGTCTGGGCTCACGCCGGTCTTCAAGGAGAGAGGGAGGGAGGGACTGGTGGCTCCCACGCACTGCCAGACCCCTCGAGGGGGTCCCCCAAAATCCCGGCTCACATCCAGCTCACACCCCCTCCCCACCCCTTCCAGGACCGGGATTGCTGCCCGGCAGCTCCTCCCACAGCCGAATCTTCCCCCGCCCCCTCTGGAATTTCCACCTCGCTCTCCAACGCTTGGGTGTCCCCAAACGCTTGGGTGTCCCCAATCGGGGCGCTGCCGATGTCACCGACCCCGGGGCCGAGGCCTTGGGGACCCCGCTGTGCCCTCGCTCCGTGCATGCCCCGTCCCCTCTCCCCGGGAGCAGCCGGATCTCCCCCGGTGGGCATCTCCCACCTCGTCCCGGTGCTGCCCCGTGTTCGGTTCCGCTTTCTTCGCCCTCGGTGTTACTTTTCCAGACACTCGTGATTGTGGTTCTGTGTTTTTGTTTGTTTTGTTTTGTTTTGTTTTGGGGTTTTTTTTTGTACTTTTTTTTGTTTGTTTGTTTTGGACCTTTTCTCATTTTTACTCCCCTCTTTTATTTGATTTTTTTCCAAGTACCGTGGGCAGACGCCTCTGGCCTGGGTCCATGGGACTCGCTGGGAATTTAATTTATTTGCATTTCTTTTATCAGATTTTTTTTCTTTTGTTTTTCCTTTTTTACCGTCGTTTCTCCTCCGGTGTCGGTCCCGGCGGGAGGCAGGGATTGAAGTGATCAATAAACAGAATTCTGGTTGCTTTATCCCCTCCTTGGGGGCCTCCTCCTGCACCCCAAAACCCCCCCACCGGGGGGCTCAATCCTGGGGTAAAAACAGGTGGGTTTGGGGGTGTTCTCCCCATCCTGGGGGGATCCAGGGATTAATAAATATCACCCCTGGATGCTGCGGATCCCTCTGGGAGGGAATGGGGGTGGCTGAGGGTCCTGAGGCGGGGCTCCAGCTGTGGGGGGTCCCCCCAGCCCCAAATCCCCCAAATTGTGCTCCCCAAAAAAGATAAACGTGTCCCAGTGCTCCCACCCCTAAAAGATCCGGGATTAAAGGGGGGTCCCCGCTGTTCACACCCCGAAACAATCCAGGATTAAAGGGGGGTCCCTGCTGTTCACACCCCCAAAAGATCTGGGATTAGAGGAGGGGTCCCCGCTGTTCACACCCCAAAACGATCCAGGATTAAAGGGGGGTCCCTGCTGTTCACACCCCCAAAAGATCCGGGATTAGAGGAGGGGTCCCCGCTGTTCACACCCCGAAACGATCCAGGATTAAAGGGGGGTCCCTGCTGTTCACACCCCCAAAAGATCCGGGATTAGAGGAGGGGTCCCCGCTGTTCACACCCCCAAAACATCTGGGATTAAAGGGGTGTCCCTGCTGTTCACACCCCTAAAAAATCCGGGATTAGAGGAGGGGTCCCCGCTGTTCACACCCCCAAAAGATCTGGGATTAAAGGGGTGTCCCTGCTGTTCACACCCCAAAACGGTCCAGGATTAGGGGGGGGTCCCCGCTGTTCCCACCCCTAAAAGATCCGGGATTAAAGGGGTGTCCCTGCTGTTCACACCCCGAAAAGATCCGGGAGCAGAGGGGGTGGCCCCATTGTTCCCACCCCAAAGAGCCGGTACCGGAACAGGAGGGTCCCCACCCGTAAAAGAACCGGTACTGGAGGGGGGGCCCCGCTTCTCCCGCCCCTACCAGATACGGGGTTAAAGGGGGGGG
>NW_008236140.1:82258-84482 GCF_000691975.1 Corvus brachyrhynchos
GGGCACGAGGCTCAGAGCAGGGACGGTGCCCCAGAGGTGCCGGGATGGACCCTCGTGGCCCTGGGATGGTCTGGGGAAGAGCCCCGAAGAATGGGGGACAAAGCCGTGACTGGGGACAGCATCTCAAAGACGTGGGGACAGCACCCCAAAGAGCAGGGGGTGGCACCCTGATACCCGGGGACAGCACCGGTGAGCTGGGCACATGGCCCTGATGGCCAGGGACGAGGCTCTGAGCGGGGATGGTGCCCCAAAGGTGCAGGGATGGCCCTGGGATAGGGTCCTGGAGATCCGGGGAGAAGCCCCAAAGAAGAGGGGACAAAGCCCTGATTGGGGACAGCACCCCAATACCCAGGGGAAGCATCCCAGCAGCCAGGATGTCTCCTCAATACCCAGGGGACAGGGTCCTGTTGACCAGGGACAAGACCCTGAGCAGGGACAGAGCCCCAAAGGTCCAGGGACAGAGCCCCAGTACCCAGGGACAGAACCCCAGTGACCTGGGGACACGGCCCCAATGACCCTGATGAGCAGGGACAGTGCCCTAAAGGCCCGGGGACAAAGGCCCAGTGACCCACAGGCAGCGCCCCAAAGACCTGGGGACAAAGCTGAGTGGGAAAGGGGCCCCAGAGACCCCAAAAAAGGCCCCAAAGAACAGGGAACAAGGTCTCGAGTGGGAACAGCATCTGAGTAGTCAGGAACAGGACCCCAGTATTTGGGGACAGCACCCAGGGGCAGAGTCCCAGTGAGGTGGGGACAAGGCCTGAGTGGGGACAGCATCCCAAAGACGCAGGAGCAGCACCCCAAACCTTGGGGCAGAGCCCCGGTGAAAAGGGGACAAGGACAATGATGACCAGGGACAAGGTCCTGAGCAGGGTCAGTGCCCCAGAGATGGGGGGACAGCCCTGGGGACATGTCCCCAATGTCCCCAAAGACCTGGGGACAAAGCCCCGAGCAGGGACAGCACCCCAATAACCCGGGGACAGCCCCAGTGAGCTGGGGACACGACCCCGAGCAGGGCCAGCGCGCAGAGCCTCGGGGCCATGGCCCTGGTGACACCGTTCAGCTTTCGGGTGACTCGGGGACAGCACCTGACCATGGACAGCAGCCAGTGCCAGCGCCCTGGTCGGGGACAGCCCCTGCTGTGCTGGGGACAGTGCCGGGGAGCCTGGGACTGCGTCCTGCTGGCAGCTGTCCCCAAGGACCAGGGGCCAGTGTCCCCAGCAGGGACAGTGCCCGGCCAGGAGCAGTGTCCCAAAAGGGACAGCACCCAACACCAGGGGACACTGCCCCAGGGACAACCCCCAAAGAACCTGGGGACAGTGTCCTCTCCTGGGGACAGAGCCCGAGGAGGTGGCACCTGGGAGAGGGGATGGGACCCCGGCAAGGGGGTGGCACCCAGAGATGGGAATGGCATCCTGGTGGCATCCTGGTGGAAGCCACACCTGGGGATGGGGGACACTGCCAAGGGGGGGGCACCCGATGGCGGGATGGCACCCAGACACGGGGATGGCACCCTGAGGTGAGGATGGGACAACTGGACAAGGGGATGTCACCGCAGGGAGGGGACGGCACCCTGACAAGGGGATGGCACCCTGGTAAAGAGATGTCACCCGGGCAGGGGGATGTCACTCTGAGGAGGGGATGTCACCCAGACAAGGGGTTGTCACCTAAACATGGGGATGTCACCCAGACAAGGGGATGGTGTCCCAATATGGGAGTGTCACCCTGACAAGGGGATGGCACTCAGATGTGGGGATGGCACCCTGAGGAGGGGATGTCACCCAGACAAGGGGTTGTCACCTAAACATGGAGATGTCACCCAGGCATGGGGATGTCACCCTAGCAAGGGGGTAGCACCCCATGAGGGGGTGTCACCCAGGCATGGGGACCTCACCTAAACATGGGGATGTCACTCAGACAAGGGGATGTCACCTAAACATGGGGATGTCACCCAGACAAGGGGATGGTGTCCCAATAAGGGAGTGTCACCCTGACAAGGGGATGGCACTCAGATGTGGGGATGGCACCCTGAGGAGGCGGTGTCACCCCACCAAGGGGGTGTCCCTGTCCCCCTGACCCCCCTTTCCCGTTACAGATCAAATGCTTCCTGGATTTCAAGGCGGGGGGAGCCCTGTGCCACATCCTGGCAGCCGCCTATAAATTCAAGAGCGACCAAGGATGGTGAGCACCCACCTGCACCCATCGGGGAGGGGGTTCTGGGGGGTTC
>NW_008236140.1:84594-88220 GCF_000691975.1 Corvus brachyrhynchos
CGGGGTGGCCTGGGGGTGCCCAAGGTGGGGTGGTTGTGGGGCTGTCACCTCCAGAGCAAACAGGCGCTGGGACGTGTCCCCCTGTGTCACCACAGACCCTGATGGGGTCCAGGCTCCCCCCCATCCCCTCCCCAAATTTCGGGGTGCTGACGAGGAGACCTGAGCTGTGGCTTTCATGAGAGTCGCTCTTTTCTTCCAATAAGGCGGCGTTTCGATTTCCAGAATCCCTCGCGCATGGACCGCAACGTGGAGATGTTCATGACCATCGAGAAATCCCTGGTGCAGGTAAGACCCCACAGCCCTGACCCCCCTCCCTCCCCGGGACCCCCCTGTGTCCTGCCTGGCTCGGCCCAACATCTTCCTGCACCAGGAGATCGAGCCCAAACTGCTGGGGAAGCTCAAGGACATCGTTAAGAGGCACCAGGTGGGTGGCAGTGCCAGGCTTGGAGGGGGCACGGCGTGGCAGGGGGGGGCTCATCCCGATATTTATCCCTGGATCCATCCCCCCGTGGCTGTCGCAGGGCACCGTGACCGAGGACAAGAGCAACGCGTCCCACATCGTCTGCCCCGTGCCCGGGAACCTGGAGGAAGGTGGGTGCTGGAGGGGGTGGGGGTGGGTTTGGGGGGGTCCTGGGCGGCTCCTGGGGGCCTGGAGGATCCTGCGGATCCGTGCTCAGCTCCGTGTGTCCCGCAGAGGAGTGGGTCCGGCCCGTCATGAAGCGCGACAAGCAGGTGCTGCTGCACTGGGGGTACTACCCCGACAGGTGAGGGGGGCATGAAGATTTCGGGACCCCCCGCCCTCCATACCCACCACCACCACCACCCCCTAAATCGCTGCGGGTGCCGCTCTGACCCTGTCCCCCACCCCAGCTACGACACCTGGATCCCGGCCAGCGAGATCGAGGCGTCCGTGGAGGATCCCCCAACGCCCGAGAAGCCCCGGAAGGTACCGGGAGGGGACCCCAGGCTTTTGGGGGGGCAGCTGGAGCCCCCAGCCTCCCTCCCTGGCCTGACACCTCCACCTCACTGCCCGGCAGGTCCACGCCAAGTGGATCCTGGACACGGACACCTTCAACGAGTGGATGAACGAGGAGGACTACGAGGTGACGGACGAGAAGAGCCCCGTCACCCGCAGGAAGAAGATCTCGGCCAAGACGCTGACGGACGAGGTCAGAGTGGGCTCGGAGCCCCTCGTGGTGGGGGGTTCTGGGGGTCTCGCCCTGCTCAGCTGGGTGCCCACAGTGCCCCCCTTCCCCCCCAGGTGAACAGCCCCGACCCGGACCCGCGGATGCAATCACTGGCGATCAGAACGCCAAGAAGGGGTGAGCTGGAGGGGTCTGGGGGGGAGGGGGCTCAGCCTTGGGGGTCAGTGGTGACTGAGGGGGTCTCTCTCCCTTGGCAGACCCTCCACCCCTTACAACAAATCCAAGCGGGGGCACCGCGAGGAGGAGCAGGAGGACCTGACCAAGGACATGGACGAGCCCTCGCCCGTCCCCAACGTGGAGGAGGTCACCCTGCCCAAGACAGGTCAGCGTGGGGGGCAGCAGCCACCAACCACCCTGGGGAGGGGTGGGGGGCGTCCCCGGGGTGCTCAGCGCCGCTGTCCCCCCACAGTCAACACCAAGAAGGACTCGGAGTCAGCGCCCGTCAAGGGGGGCACCATGACAGACCTGGGTGAGTCCGAGGAGCCACGGCAGAGCCGCGGGACCCCCGGGCTGGCAGTGCCCACACCCAGCCCTGTCCTCCCTTGCAGATGAGCAGGAAGACGAGAGCATGGAGACAGCTGGCAAGGTGAGCCCGGGGAAGGTGCGAGCACGGGAGGCACCTGGCTCGATGGGCACCTCTTTATCCCTCACTGCTTGTCCCTTTTTTGGGCACAAAAAGACTCCTTTCCTTTCCTTTCCTTTCCTTTCTTTTCCTTTTCCTTTTCCTTTTCCTTTTCCTTTTCCTTTTCCTTTTCCTTTTCCTTTTCCTTTTCCTTTTCCTTTTCCTTTTCCTTTTCCTTTTCCTTTTCCTTTTCCTTTTCCTTTTCCTTTTCCTTTTCCTTTTCCTTTTCCTTTTCCTTTTCCTTTTCCTTTTCCTTTTCCTTTTCCTTTTCCTTTTCCTTTTCCTTTTCCTTTTCCTTTTCCTTTTCCTTTTCCTTTTCCTTTTCCTTTTCCTTTTCCTTTTCCTTTTCCTTTTCCTTTTCCTTTTCCTTTTCCTTTTCCTTTTCCTTTTCCTTTTCCTTTTCCTTTTCCTTTTCCTTTTCCTTTTCCTTTTCCTTTTCCTTTTCCTTTTCCTTTTCCTTTTCCTTTTCCTTTTCCTTTTCCTTTTCCTTTTCCTTTTCCTTTTCCTTTTCCTTTTCCTTTTCCTTTTCCTTTTCCTTTTCCTTTTCCTTTTCCTTTTCCTTTTCCTTTTCCTTTTCCTTTTCCTTTTCCTTTTCCTTTTCCTTTTCCTTTTCCTTTTCCTTTTCCTTTTCCTTTTCCTTTTCCTCCCCTCCCCTCCTTCCCTCCCCTCTGGGGTTCCTGGTGCCTTTTCCCTGGGCTGCTGCTCTCACCCTGCTCTGGGTGAGGATGATGAAGGGCACTGAAGGGTGCTCCCCTTTGCCCACGGGGCGCTGCCGTGGGGGCAGGACGAGGAGGAGAACGGCACCGGGAGCAAAGGGGAGCAGGCCAAGAACCCCGAGCTGCACGAGGACAACGTGACGGAGCAGACCCACCACATCATCATCCCCAGCTACGCCTCCTGGTTCGACTACAACAGGTACAGCCAGCGTGGGCACGGGGGGCTCCTGAGCCCTTCATCCCCTGAGGATGAGGAAGCTGCTCCCAGAGCCCTCCCCGAGCGTCTCCTCCCGCAGCGTCCACGCCATCGAGCGCCGCGCCCTGCCCGAGTTCTTCAACGGCAAAAACAAATCCAAGACCCCCGAAATGTGAGGCCAAAGCTCCCCTCCCTCAGCCCTTCCCGGGGCTGTGCCCGGCGCTGAGCCCCCCCTGTGCCCGCCCACAGATACCTGGCCTACCGTAACTTCATGATCGACACGTACCGGCTGAACCCGCAGGAGTACCTGACCTCCACGGCCTGCCGCCGCAACCTGGCCGGAGACGTCTGTGCCATCATGCGGTGCGTCCGGCCGGGGGCTGGCCACGGGGGGTTGGCACCCTGCTGCTGCCAGGGGTCCGCTGCTGGTGGGGTCAGTGTGTTGGCAGAGGGTCAGTGTGGCACTTCAGTGCTGCTGGAGGGTCAGTGTGGCACGGTGCTGAGTGGTCAGTTGGCACCGTGGCACTGGTGGGTGTCCAGTGCTGTGGGACAGGGGTGGTCAGTTGGCACCATGGCACTGGTGGGTGTCCAATACCAGTGGGATGAGGCGGTCAGTTGGCACCGTGGCACTGGTGGGTGTCCAATACCAGTGGGACAAAGTGGTCAGTTGGCACCATGGCACTGGTGGGTGTCCAGTGCCGTGGGACAGGGGGGGTCAGTTGGCACCGTGGCACTGGTGGGTGTCCAATACCAGTGGGATGAGGCGGTCAGTTGGCACCCTGGCACTGGGGGGTGCCCAATACCAGTGGGACAAAGTGGTCACTTGGCACCCTCTTGCCGGTGGGGTCCAGTACCGTTGGCACAGGGGTGCTCAGTGCCACACCAGG
>NW_008236140.1:89394-90990 GCF_000691975.1 Corvus brachyrhynchos
CCGGTTGCACCCTGCTCTTCCTGCGGCTGCCCATCGAGGATCCCTACCTGGAGGACTCGGAGGCGTCGCTGGGGCCCCTGGCCTACCAGCCCATCCCCTTCAGCCAGTCGGGCAACCCCGTCATGAGCACCGTGGCCTTCCTGGCCTCCGTGGTGGATCCGCGCGTGGCCTCGGCCGCAGCCAAGTCGGCTCTGGGTGAGGCGGAGGAGGATGGAGGGGGATGGAGGGGTCTAGGGGGACAGGGGGTGTGGGGAGAGGGACGGGGATCACAGGGAGAGGGAGGAGTCCTATAGGGAGAGGGATCACAGGGAGAGGGCTGAGTCCTATAGGGAGAGGGACAGGGATCACAGGGAGAAGGAGGATTCCTATAGGGACAGGGACAGGGGACAGGGATCTCGGGGAGAGGGTGGGGTCCTATAGGGACGGGGATCTCAGGGAGAGGGAGGAGTCCTGTAGAGACAGGGATCACAGGGATCACGGGGCGAGGGAGGAGTTCTATAGGGAGAGGGGACAGGGATCAGAGGGAGAGGGCTGAGTCCAAAAGGGACAGGGACAGGGGACAGGGATCACCGGGAGAGGGAGGATTCCTATAGGGACAGGGATCACAGGGATCTCGGGAAGAGGGAGGAGTCCTATAGGAAGAAGGGACAGGGATCCCGGGGAGAGGGAAGAGTCCTATAGGAACAGGGATCACTGGGAGAGGGAGGATTCCTATAGGGGGAGGGATCACAGGGATCTCGGGGAGAGGGAGCGGTCCTATAGGGACAGGGATCACAGGGAGAGGGAGGATTCCTATAGGGAGAGGACAGGGATCACTGTGAGAGGGAGGATTCCTATAGGGAGAGGGACAGGGATCACAGGGAGAGGAGGATGACAGGGATCACAGGGAGAGGGAGGATTCCTATAGGGAGAGGACAGGGATCACCAGGAGAGGGAGGATTCCTATAGGGAGAGGGACAGGGATCACCAGGAGAGGGAGGATTCCCATAGGATGTCCTACAGGGAAATGGGATGAAGTCTGATGAGGAGATGGGATGAGGAACATGGGGGAAACGACCAAGTCCTGTGGAGATTCCTCTGGGGACATGGGATGGAGCCCAGGGAGATGGGATGAGCCCTCCAGAACATTCCATACCCAGCCAGTCCTGTGGGGAGCCAGGACGAACCCGGAGGGGCCGGGATGAGCCCCCCACGGGATGTGCGGGGCTGGGGGATGTGGAGTTGGCTCCGAGGGGCTCTGGGGTCCCTCTGGGGGTCCCACTGAGGAATTCTGCCCGCAGAGGAATTCTCCAAGATGAAGGAGGAGGTGCCCACGGCGCTGGTGGAGGCCCACGTGCGCAAGGTGGAGGAGGCGGCCAAGGTGACGGGCAAGGCCGACCCCGCCTTCGGGCTGGAGAGCAGCGGCATCGCCGGCACCACCTCGGACGAGCCCGAGCGCATCGGTCAGCGGGGCTCGGGGGCTGGGCAGGGGCTCACGGGGTCCTGGCTGGGGCTGGCGGTGGGTGCGGAGCCTGGCTTTGCGTCCCCAGAGGAGAGCGGGGCCGAGGAGGCGCGGGCAGAGGCGCAGCCGGCAGAGGAGAAGAAGGAGGCAAAGGT
>NW_008236140.1:92061-92445 GCF_000691975.1 Corvus brachyrhynchos
GGGGGAGAGGAAGTGCCGGACGAGGCACCCAAAGAGCCCCCGGAGCCCGAGGCCGAGCGCAAGGCCAAGGTGGAGCGGGACATCGGCGAGGGGAACCTGTCCACGGCCGCCGCCGCCGCGCTGGCCCCGCCTGCCGTGAAGGCCAAGGTGAGGCCTGGGGGTCCGGGCTGGGGTTTGGGCAGGGAGGGGAACACCCCAAGTGCCAGCTCTGACCCCTCATTGTCCCCTCGCAGCACCTGGCAGCCGTAGAGGAGCGGAAGATCAAATCCCTGGTGGCGCTGCTGGTGGAGACGCAGATGAAGAAGCTGGAGATCAAACTGCGGCACTTCGAGGAGCTGGAGACCATCATGGACCGCGAGCGCGAGGCCGTGAGTGCCCGGGGAC
>NW_008236140.1:95364-95620 GCF_000691975.1 Corvus brachyrhynchos
CTCGAGACCCCCCTGTGTCAGCAGCACTGAGACCCCCCAGAACACCTGGACCCCCTGTCAGTGCCTCCAGGACCACCAGGACACCGGGACCCTCCTGTTCCTGTGCCTCCAGGACCCCCATTTCAGCACCCCTGGGACCCCCATGGGCACCTCCAGGACTCCCAGGGCACCGAGACCCCCCTGTCAGCACCTCTGGGACCCCCAATGCACCAGGACCCTCCTGTTCCTGTACCTCCAGGACCCCCATCTCAGCACC
>NW_008236140.1:95638-96006 GCF_000691975.1 Corvus brachyrhynchos
CCCACTGGGACCCCCTGCCAATGCTGCACCCCCATAACCCTACACCTCAGGGACCCCACATCCCGCACCTCAGGGCCTCCCATTCCCAAACCAGACCCCCCTCTCCTTTCCCAGCCGGATCCCGTTTCCCTGGTGGAAACCCCATGGATCTGGGGGGCTCGGCAGGGGAACTGAGGCTCACCCAGGGTGACGAGGACGTGGCGGATCTCGGCCCCCATGACGGTGCCGTTGCCCTCCTTGTCGAAGACCCTCAGCCCCTCCACGTAGTCCTCGAAGCACCCCTGGTCCTTGTTCTTGGCGATCGTCTGCATCATGGGCAGGAACTGCTCGAAGCTCAGCGTCTTCACGTTCATCTCTGCGCGACACGG
>NW_008236140.1:97146-97964 GCF_000691975.1 Corvus brachyrhynchos
CGCCCCGCGGGCAGTGCGGGGCCGCAGGGGCACTGGGACCCCCCCTGGGTCAGTGTGGGGTCACAGGGGCACTGGGACCCCCCCCGGGTCAGTGTGGGGTCATAGGGGCACCAGGACCCCCCCCGGGTCAGTGTGGGGTCACAGGGGCACCAGGAACCCCCCTGGGTCAGTGCGGGGCCGCCGGGGCACTGGGACCCCCCCTGGGTCAGTGTGGGGTCACAGGGGCACTGAGACCACCAGGATCCCCCAGGTCATCACAGGGCCATAGGGGCACCAGGAATCCCCCTCGGGTCAGTGCCGGGGCCACTGGACCACTGGGAGCACCCCCTGGGTCAGTGTGGGGTCATAGGGGCACTGAGACCCTCCCTGGGTCAGTGTGGGACCACTGGGACCTTCCCTGGGTCAGTGCTGGGACCACCAGGGCACGGAGACACCCCCCTGGGTCAGTGTGGGGTCATAGGGGCACCGGGACCCCCCCCGGGTCAGCGTGGGACCACCAGGGCACCGGGACCACCAGGATCCCCCAGGTCATCACAGGGCCATAGGGGCACCGGGAAACCACCCTGGGTCAGTGTGGGACCACCAGGACTCTCCCTGGGTCAGTGTGGGGCCACTGGGCCACCAGGATCACTCCCGGGTCAGCACCGGGCCACAGGGAACCCCCCTCACAGATCAGCGTGGGACCACCGGGACACCGAGACCCTCCCTGTGTCAGTGCCACCGGGACCGCTGGGGTACAGCGGAACCCCCGTCAGCCCCTCCAGGACCCCCGATGTACCGAGAGCCCCGAGTCAGCACTGCCGGGACCCCCCGGGGCA
>NW_008236141.1:0-413 GCF_000691975.1 Corvus brachyrhynchos
ACAGTGGCCAGGGGAGTTTCCCTGGCGAGATCCCGCCAGGCTGCTTTGTGCGTGTGGTGGTGGCTGAAGGGTCTAGGGGGTGGGACAGGGTGGGAAAAGTGTGTGTGACGGAAGGCAGTGGAGAGGAAGGGAAGATAAATATCCATATTGTTTTTCCCAGGACTTACAGTGGTTCCTGACTCCCTTGCCACAAACCTTTTAGATGACATGTGCCTCTTACGAACTGCTGCATTACTAAAAAATGCTTTTAAATACTGATGAATTTAAAGAATATCAGAGTAATAGCTGCAGGACGTGCTGGTTGTGGAAACATACAGCTTGAGAAATTGAAGGATGCCCTGGACCTGGAGGGAGACTGATATTTTAAAGGGTTTTTGCTATTTCTGTAACACTGGTGCTGAGAGCTGGGTTTT
>NW_008236141.1:1469-2655 GCF_000691975.1 Corvus brachyrhynchos
CAGGCAAATGTTCTTGGAAGGAATTGGAAATTGGAGAAGAAGTCTGTGTAAATTTGGGGATGAGAGATAAAATGAATTCAAAGAATCATAAAGATTTTAGTAAAAGAAATCAGTATTTTTGCAATGGGACTCGCATCTTTGGGGGCTATTAAGACATTGTCTGCAAAGTCTGGCCTTACGTAAACCCTATCAAAAAAAGTCTTCTTACACCAAAATAGAGTAGTAGTTCCTGAACTCTTACTTAGCAATATCCTGTGAAATGCATGCAATGAAACATAGAGCCTGCAACACATATATGAGAAGGCCCCCAATCATTTTGATTAACCTCCTATAAACCTCAGATCAGCCATGAGAAGGTCTTACAAGGTAGCTGTTCAAAAGCACAGTGCAATAAATTTGTGTAGTATCACAGGTTTTACTTTTGATTCAATTTTTTATCGTTTTAATTTATTCTTGTTATTTCAGTCTATTCAATCTCATGTATTTTACCATGCCCCTCACTGACAGATTTAGGGACCCACATGCTGATGTTGTGTCAGAACTGAATATCAGTCCGCTTTGCAGCATAAATCGTTACCTTATTCATTATAATTAGAGTGGGGAATAAAACCTACAACAATAAAAACCCCAGCAGTGCTGGAATTGAGCACTGAGTGCAGTGAGGCATGAGTGTAACTTCATGCAGAATTGTGTTATCGGGTTCCCCACCAGGTTTGAGTATTTTAGCTTCTTCTGTCTCAGTTGTAGTCTTCATCTACTCCTGTCTTTTCAGCCCTTATGTGTAATTAATCACACAGCTGCCATGGTCCTAGTGTGGTCCCTAGTATCCCTGCTTTTTCCATATCTGCAAGGCTCTTAGATATTTCTGTAATGCTTCTAATGCTCCTTAACTGAAGAGGGTTTCCTTCTGACCACTCTTTATGTTTTAGAAAAAAGCTTGTTACTAGAACAAAATTTTTTCCCCTAGAAAGACTTTCAACTCTATTACAGATATTTTATAATGAACATAAAGCACAATGGGAAAAATAACTCACATAAAGTGATGAGAAGAATAACCTATTTGGGATTTTTGTGAAGAATAGATGTTGTGGAGGATCAGTTTTCACTAGTCATAGGATCAAATTATTTTGTGAAAGAATATTTGAAATAGTTGAAAACACATAAAAATTCAGTTTTCTTCCCATAG
>NW_008236142.1:0-202 GCF_000691975.1 Corvus brachyrhynchos
TGTGAGGTTAATAAACTCCTTTCTTTCCAGATAAGCCTGTGAGCGTGTACCACCCCAGAAGCATACCTTGAATCAGTCCAAATGTTGAAAGGTTTACCTTTGGCTAATGTCAAGGCTTGAGTTAGGGCTATTATCTCGGCCTTTTGAGCTGATATCCCCACAGGTAATTGTTTTGCCTCAATGACAGCATCTGTGGTTGTAA
>NW_008236143.1:0-473 GCF_000691975.1 Corvus brachyrhynchos
CATTGGTCCCAAGTTGCACAGTTCTTAGTATTTAGTTTCCTATTGGATACGAATTTCTTCCCCTCCTATGCTAATTAGGTCCTCATTATTATCTCTCTTTTCCCAGGCCAGATGTCTCCGACCATGCCAGGGGTGATGTTTGGAGTTGATGGTTGTTAATGGTCGTTGACGGTCGTTATATTTTGTGTATCTTCTGTGCTACTCCCAGTCTGTTGAGATGTTAAACTCATCACACCTTGATTGATGAAACAGTCCTTTGAAAAGAAACTTCAATTCCCTTCCCCCGATGCAAAGGCGAACAAGACTGACTAAACTTAGAAAAAGAATTTTAAATTTTGTATAATTTTCCAACATTATCTCAGAGGCATTACCACCATTTCTAATTGGTCCAGCCTTGGCCAGCGTCACGTCCACCTTTGAGCCACCTATGATTGGCTCTGCCAGACATGGAGGAAGCTTCTAGCAGCTTCTCA
>NW_008236144.1:0-365 GCF_000691975.1 Corvus brachyrhynchos
GGCGCCCAGGTGAGGGGACATGGGGCACGGGGGGTGCGGGGGACGCCAGGCTGTGCCTGTCCCACAGCGGCACTGCCGGGAGGTGCCCGTGGGCACAGGTGAGTGCCCGGTGCCAGCCCGTGCCCGTCCACAGCGCTACTGCCAGGACGTGTACCGGGGCCAGCTGGCCTCTGTGCACAGCGCTGCCCGCAACCAGGAGCTGCAGAAACTGGCACGAACCCACACCACACTCGCACCCTGGATCGGAGCTGTCACCAGCTGCAGGGTGAGGGGACACCGGGGGCAAGGGGCTGCAAAGGGGTGCTGGGTGCTGGCGAGGAGATCAGCTGGGGGCTGCTTTGGGGGGTGAGGGGCTGGGTAGGGGG
>NW_008236145.1:0-778 GCF_000691975.1 Corvus brachyrhynchos
CCCAAAATATGGGCCCCAAAATTACCCCAAAATTACCCCAAAATTACCCCAAAATGACCCGAAAATGGCCCCAAAATCATCCCCAAATGGCCCCAAAATCATCCCCAAAATGACCTGAAAATGGGCCCAGAATCCCCTCCAAAATACCCCAAAAATGACCTGAAATCCCCCCCAGAATGACCCCAAAATTCCCCAAAAATGGGCCCAAAATGACCCAAAAATGAAAAATGACCCAAAATTCCCAAAAAATGGGCCCAAAATGGCCTCAAGGGTCAGCCCTGGGCGAGGGAGGGGGGATGAGCCTGAAATGTCCTGAAATCACCCCAAAATCACCCAAAAATGGCCCCAAAATCACCCCCGAAATGACTCCAAAATCATCCCCAAAATGACCCCAAAATGACCCAAAAATGGGCCCAAAATCTCCCCCAAAATTCCCCAAAAATGACCTGAAATCCCCCCCAAGAATGACCCCAAAATGACCCCAAAATTCCCCAAAATGGCCCCAAAATTGCCCCAAGATCCTCCCGGAAATGACCCAAAATCCCCCCCAAATCACCCAAAAATGGCCCCAAAATCCCCCCCAAATAACCCCAAAATTCCCCAAAATGGCCCCAAAATGACCCCAAAATTCCCAAAAATGACCCCAAAATTCCCCAAAATGGCCCCAAAATGACCCCAAAAAGTCCCAAAAAAGTCTCGAAGTGTCCCCAAAAAGTCTCCAAATGTCCCCAAATGTGCCCAAAATGCCCCAAATCCAGGGAAATCCATCTGGGAGTTG
>NW_008236145.1:5196-5513 GCF_000691975.1 Corvus brachyrhynchos
CAAAAAACTGCCCCAAAATTGCCCCCAAAACCGCCCCAAAACCGTCCCTAAAACCCCAAAAAAACACCCCAAAATCGCCCCAAAATCACCCCCATAAAATGCCCCAAAATGATCCCAAATCCACCCGGGACCCCCCCAGGGCCCCGTCCAGCAGCGCCAGCAGCTCCTGGGGGGGGGAACCCCGAAATCAGCGCCCCGAAAAACCCCCAAATCGCCCCCAAAACCCCATAAAATGCCCAAAAATCGCCATCAAAAACCAAAAAAACCGCCCCAAAATCGCCCCCAAAACCCAAAAAAACCGCCCCAAAGTCGCCCCC
>NW_008236146.1:0-979 GCF_000691975.1 Corvus brachyrhynchos
ATTACCACATATCCAATACAACCCCGTCCCAAAAGGCTAAGCCTGTCTCCACCCTGTCAAATTCATCTTTGCCGCAATTCTTGGGTCTATTATTTCCCTGATATGGGACTTATGACAATATGAAGGCAGAACAGCTTTTCCTGTGGCGTTTACAATTGCACAAGGAACCTTATAGTTTGCGTGCTCTACCAGGTCACTCAGGGGTATGGGGGTCAGAAGGGAGCTATTAATTGGTTCTCACGTTTCAGTGTGGTTTTCTTCCATTAAAATGCTAATCAATGGCCAGTGACCCCTCCCATCTAGGGGTGGTAACTGAGTACAAATCCAGCAATCGCTCTTATTAAGAATTTTGGACACATTTTGGACCACAGTCTTATGCAAATCATGGGGTGAACCCTGAACTATGGTTACCAGTTGGGCAAAGAGCAAACATATGAAAAACAGTTTAAATTGCATCTTTTTGATTTGTATCAGTCTCTGTCTTCTTGGTGATTTCAGGAGCAGAAGCTTTCTTCGCCCTGGAGTAATGAATCCACGGTCCCTTGCCAGCAACCTTGACCGCAGTAAAACTCGTCAGCAAAACTTGGAATGGAATAGCCAGAGATCTGCCGGGTTGAACCACGCTTCTCACAGAGATATGATGGAACTCCGTTTATTCTATTGTCAGTCCCATAGTTATACCCTAATTCCCCAAGCACGCATAAGCAAGCTCCATACTATTGGATTACAGCTACTGTTCACGCGGCCTTTAATAGCAAGCGATTGGTTACAGATTAATATGCACGCGACTAACTAACATAAGTTTTTCTCTTTCTATGGTCAGCATCCCCCTCCCCAACATCCTGTTGGCTGTATGCGGACTCTCAGCAAGGCTATAGGCAGTGCTTGAACCCATGTCATGGATGTCTCTTGACAAATCTTGCAAATCTGGGTTTTGACGGTCTCATTCATGCATTCAACTTTGCCGCTTGCCTGGGGC
>NW_008236147.1:0-596 GCF_000691975.1 Corvus brachyrhynchos
GATAGGAAAGGGTTGGGGGCAGGAGGGCGAAAGAGATTGTGGGAAGAAGAAGGGGGGGACAGGTGAACTGTGCCATGTGGTCAGTGTCATTGTTCAAACACGTGGAGTGGGGGAGGGATAATGGCAAACAGCATTTAGAACAGTTTTCTGGGCTTACAAATGGGGGAGAGTGTTACAGTGGGGATACTGTAACATGCATATATCAAACCAGGAGTCCCGTGGAAAAGAAATATATATGGACAGATTCTTGGTAGATGTTTCAGATGTTTATTTCTCCAGCCGCATGGCCGGAGCTCTGCCGGGGAGCTGTTACAGTCACCAGACCAAGGGTCCTTTTGCCCGCGCAGGGAAACACAAAACAAGCAATGGGGAATGAGGCTGACCAGGGGCAGGGAAACGTCCCTCCCCCCCAGGGTCCCTCTCCCAGGGCTACATGGCAGGGGGAGGGACCCCAACAGGAGAGGGCGAGGGATATGGGGTTTGGGAAGAGGTCGAGGCAGCCTGGCAAGGGCTATCCTGACAGGGTGGCTGAAAAGACCAAGAGGGGTCCTGGCAAGGGCTATCCTGACAGGGTGGCTGAAAAGACCAAGAGGGGT
>NW_008236148.1:0-215 GCF_000691975.1 Corvus brachyrhynchos
AATGCAGCAAATTTATAACTTCCAGATTTAAAACAAAACTCTGTAAAAGTTTGGGTTCTGGCAGGAGGAGCAGGAACTCTTTTCCCCAGAGTGTGTTTGTTTTGATCTAAACAGTAATGAGGGAGCCCAGGCCTCAGCAGAAGAACAGGCTGGGGCAGAGCAGCTGCTGCAGAGCCCTGGGAGCCCCGGGGACAGAGCTGCCTCCAGCTGCTCCT
>NW_008236149.1:0-223 GCF_000691975.1 Corvus brachyrhynchos
GTCCCAGGAGATCTGGGCCGGCAGCGGGAAGAAGCCGGAGGCCAAGCAGCCGAAGGTCACCTGCTCCTCGCAGTCCTCGTAGGAGAACAGCGGGAACAAAGTGGGGGAGTGGGCGGACTCTGAGGGGGGAGGAGGGAGCTCATTAGCATAGAGGAGGACACGCCCACGGGTAAGGGAAAAAAACCCCGCTCGAAAACGCCCAAAAACACCCAAAAAAAACCCC
>NW_008236150.1:0-577 GCF_000691975.1 Corvus brachyrhynchos
CCCGTCGTGTGGGACTCCATACAGCTGTTGCCCACTTTTGTTTCATCCTTACGATTCAACGAGAACCGTCAGTGAAAAGAGCTCAGCGTGTGTCTTCTGATGGCAGCTGGCTGTATGGTGGAGCTTTTTCAGCACGTGTCACTTGTTCTTCTTCATCAGCGAGACCAAAGTTTTCACCTTCAGGCCAATTTGTGATTATTTCCAAAATCCCAGGGTGATTCAGTTTTCCGATTTGGGCGCGCTGTGTGATGAGAGCAATCCATTTGCTCCATGTGGCATTGGTGGCATGGTGGGTATAGAGAACCTTTGCTTTGAACATCCACCCCAGCACCGGTAGTCGGGGTGCCAGGAGGAGCTGTGCTTCAGTGCCGATTACCTCAGAGGCGGCTTGGATTCCTTCATAGGCTGCCAAGATTTCTCTCTGTTTGGGGTGTAGGTGGCTTCAGACCCTCTGTAGCTTCAACTCCAGAATCCCAGTGGTCGACCTCGAGTCTCACCAGGCACCTTCTGCCAGAGGCTCCAGGACAGACCATTGCTCACAGCGGCAGAGTAGAGCACGTTCTTCACTCTGGTCCTG
>NW_008236151.1:0-492 GCF_000691975.1 Corvus brachyrhynchos
ATTTCGGGGGATCATTCAGCATGTTTCTTTTGCATCGCTCAGCCACCGGTCATTTCTCTCATGAGACAATGAAAACACAGTTAAAAGAGCTCCACACTCACTTTGAGGATCTGGACTGTTGTCTTGATTTGAAAGACAGGTGTCTGCTAAGGAAGGCAGAAGCCTCCCTTGGAATGGCAGATGCGACCCCCTTTCCCTCCAAGTTATTATAATTTTGAAATCAAGGGCCTTTTAGGCAAAGATATGGAAAATAGGAATAATAGTTCTTTACTATTATATATGTGTATAACAAGTCAAACAAACAACAATAACTATGGCAGTAACAGCAAACAATCACAAACCCAGTGCCAGCCTTCTCGGCTGTCAGGCCCTTTCCCCTTGGGTGCAGTTCTGCTCACAGCCGGCAGGGGCGCTGGCAGCTCCCAGTGAGCAGGGCAGGGGCGATGGTTCCTGGCTGAAGGGGCCCTCCGGAGCGAGCTCGGGGAGCACGCG
>NW_008236152.1:0-556 GCF_000691975.1 Corvus brachyrhynchos
ATGCAAGCAATAATGAAAATATTATTTTCTCAAAAGGAACAAGAAATGATTAGAGTTGTGGGTATGAGAATTTGGGAAAGAGAAAACCAGCAGGGACCACCAGGACACCAGAAGATGCCATTAACACCCCCTGCTTGGAATCACAATGAAGAGGCTGGGTGAAGGAATATGAATGATTATCAGTCAAAGGAATAAAAGAGGCAGCACCTTGAGGACAGAATTTACGTGCATCAAAAAACTCATTGGGACACCAAGGCTTTGTGTGATCACTTTCTAAGGAATTATGGGTGCATTGGAATTGATGGGTTGGCTAAACAAATAACTGAAAGATGTATGGTTTGCCAAAAAGTAAATAAAAAGGTAATGATGATGCCTAGGTTTTAGCTTTTATATTTTCCTGATTCTGTACTGCTTAGAGTGTAACTCTGAGGTTCCTTGTAGCTTGCTAATTTCTGCTCACTTGTGCTAGGCAGACATAACAAAGCCTCTCTGGGCCTGCTCTCCAAGGTCACCGAGACCACCTTGGGTCCAAAAAGTATAATCCAAAGAGCTTCTA
>NW_008236153.1:0-262 GCF_000691975.1 Corvus brachyrhynchos
TATACACATATATATATACATATACATATATATTAAAAAAAAGCTTGATGTAGCAGTTCTAGTTTAAAATGAATAGAAGTATTTCGGCCCCTGTTTTATTTTGATTTTTCCTTGTCCCCTGCTTCCCGCTGTACCCCCCACCGACTCCATATTTTGATGTAGCAACTTTGGAAGAAAGAAAAAACAGGCGCTGTAAATGTACCGAGAGCTACCTCTGCCTCAAGCGGGGGCTGCGGGGAACTCGGGGGGCTCGGGGCTCCCC
>NW_008236153.1:390-781 GCF_000691975.1 Corvus brachyrhynchos
TATATAAAAATCTTAAAAAAAAAAATAAAAACAAAAAACAAGAAAAATGCCCATGACCTTAACTATTTGCTCTGACTTGTATCTTCCTTGATAGGTGACTAAAAATGGCTTGTTGGTCTAATTCACCAGCAATAACGATAACTAAAGACAGCCCCCTCCTCCTGCACCCGTCCTTTTTCTGCAGCGCCCACGGAGCTGGGTCCTTGCGCTTCTCGCCTTCCACCACGACGATGCCCTTGGTGACCCCTTGAACCAGCTGGACTGAACCTCGCTGGCTTCAGCTGCCCCCACGATTGTTCCCAGGCTTTTGGGATAACCCCCTCGGGGTGCTGAAGTGATGGGGACACCCCGCTTGCGCCTGGGCTGGAGGGAGGCAGGTGGGGCTGGGACC
>NW_008236154.1:0-561 GCF_000691975.1 Corvus brachyrhynchos
TGAGCGCCAGCTCCAGCGGCGTCTCCATGTTGAAGGCGGTGGAGTAGTTGTCTGGCCACGGCGCCGGGATGGACGCGTCGGGAACGCCCAGAGCCCAGTAGGCCTCGAAGATTTTGCCCAAATCCTGGGCCAAGCAGCTGCAGTTGTAGACGGCGGCTCCGAGCTCCTTCACCTGCGGCGAGCGGCGCCGGCAGCTCATCGGATGATGCCACTGTCCCTCCCCAGTGCCCAAAGTTTGGCACAGCCCCGGTGCTGCCATTGGGTTGGTGCCAACCCTGTTGGGTTCGGTGCCGACCAGGGGGTTTGGTACCATCCAGGTTGGGTTTAGGGCCAACCTCGTTGGGTTCAGCACCACTTGTTGGGTTTGGCACCATCCAGGTTGGGTTTGGGGCCAACCTTGTTGGGTTCAGCACCATTCATTGGATTTGGGGCCAACCACACTGAGTTTGGGGCCAACCTTGTTGGGTTCGGCACCATTCGTTGGGTTTGGGGCCAACCTTGTTGGGTTTGGCACCATCCACGTTGGGTTTGGGGCCAACCTTGATGGGTTCCGCGCCGTCA
>NW_008236155.1:0-364 GCF_000691975.1 Corvus brachyrhynchos
GCCCTGCTACAACGTAGGTCCTTTTTTCAGAGGTGCAGCACACAAACAGCTGTTTTTGTCTTGACACGGTCAAGACGCAGCTCAAGCTGGGGGTCCGTCGGAAGTCCGGGGTCCAAATGGCTTGTTCGGGCGCCAAAATAAGGCAGCCGGTGTGGGGTCAGTAGCTCTGACCCAGGAAGCTGTGACTGGTCCGGAGAGATGGTCCCGAAAGGAATCGCCTTCCCGAGGCCTGGTGTCTTCCCTCAGCTGCTGGCTGGAGGGCCCGTGCTGAGGCTGTCAGCTCTTTAGTGATTGTCAGCTCGTGATTCCAGCTCAGCTCTGCGGGGCAGCCTCCAGGCCAGACCAGGGAGAGAGAGACGAGAGG
>NW_008236155.1:480-1185 GCF_000691975.1 Corvus brachyrhynchos
TGGTGTCAGACGGTAAAGGCCAATGGGTTACAAAGGATCTGCATAGGGTCTCCCAGAGGATTCTGGGTCTGTCTTCTTCCCACCGTAGCTGAAAAGTGGTTGCCTTTCCAGGGAGTCCTGCTGGGAGGTTAAGCAATCTCCTTAGCAGGCTTTCCCTCCAGGGCAGGGGCTGGGCATACCCCACAAAGGACTCCTCTCCCTAAGCAAGGGGACAAACAATGTGTGATCAACTGACCATAACCCCCATTCCGTCTCCGTGCGCTGCTGGGGTAGGTGGTAGACTTGGGTGTGACCGATAGGTAAAGCTTTGTAAAGGGAAGGCCTGGTAAAATCATGGCTCCAGCCTGTTACTTAGCCTAAGTAGAAGAGGACTGTGGGAGAATGAGTCAGCTAGAATAGAGGAAGTGAGGCATGCTGCGTGTCTTGGGGTGACTTTTGACGTGTATCCCCTATCGCTGCCCCATGCCCAGGAATTAATTTTTGTACCTTTCTATGCCTTTAAACTGAGCCTGAGAGGGGGGAGGAAAAAAAAGGGATCGAAACTTTTTCAAAGCAGTTTGCAGCTCGTTCAAGGTCACACAGAGATAGAGACTTTTTTTCCAACTGCGGCAGGAGAGCGAGAGGGAAGGGAAGCACCCAGCTTGCTCTTCTTTCCAGCCAGTTTTCGGCAGATTTTTTTTCCTCAGCTCCTTTTCCTCCGGAGAG
>NW_008236156.1:0-972 GCF_000691975.1 Corvus brachyrhynchos
GCATAGAACTGGGAGGAATCTGAGGAGTGAGGGGGCAACGTGGACCGGGGAGGCACAGAGCAGAAGCCACAGTTGAAGTAGGTCCTGGAGGGAGAAACAGGCTGGCATCAGTGGGAGATGGGGATGGGATCACTGGGAAACCCCTGGGGAGTTGATCCCAGCCCGGCATGAAGGTCCTGCCTGGAGCTTCCCCTCTGCACCCCGATGTCCCCCCGACGTCCCCCCGATGTCCCCCTGGACTCACCTGGGGTTCTCCAGGGTGAAGTTCTGGGTGTCGTTGGAGATCTGGATCTCCACAGTGCGGCTCAGTTCGCCCCCCATCCTGGCTTGGGATCGGCTCAGCTCCGGGCTGGCTCCAGACCCTTCTGCCCCCACTCTGGGGTCTCCTCCCTTTATTATCAGCCCAGCTGGGGCCGTTCCCTGATTTCACTCCCCACCCAGAGGTCACATGGATCCTCAGGTCCCCTTTCTTGCACAGTCCATGATTTCCCAGAAAACATTTTCAATTGCACTTGGAAACTTTCCAGATTTGGTTCCCGGCTTTCCATTGCTCAATACATTTTTGGCACCGTTACAGAATCCCGAGTAATCAGACCCAAAATCCACCCGGATTTGGAGCTTCCCTGAAGTCACCGATCCCAGGATGTCCCAGGCTCGGGAGGGACACACCTGGCGCAGGTACCTGGGGGTGCAACACCCGGCCCCACCTGCAGGGGGTGCAGGTGTGGGGTCCCCATATGGGACACGGAACTGCTGGAACTGGTTTAATTGGATTAACTGGTTTATCCAATAAAGTTCCATGCAGTGAGGTTCCCTCCCCCCAGATCCCACATGGCCCCTCCCCCTGATCCCAAATCTCCCACCCCAGATCCCAGATTCTTTCCCAGATCCGGGGGTCCCACCACAATCCCAGATACCGCCCTCCCAAACCCCCACCCCAGCACCCCCTCTAACCCCAGACCCTCCCACTTC
>NW_008236156.1:4934-5910 GCF_000691975.1 Corvus brachyrhynchos
CCCAGCCCCCGGAGAGGCCCCGGAGCCCTGGAGATGATCCCAGCCCGGCACGAAGACCCCACCCGGAGCTGCCCCCCTGCACCCCCAAGGGTCCTCCCCGATGTCCCCCCCCGGCCTCACCCGCACTCCTTCAGGGTGAAGTTTCGGGTCTTGTTGGAGATGTGGATCTCCACAAAGCGACTGACGTTCAACCCCATCCTGGCTCAGGATCTCCTCCTCAGCTCTGGGATCTCCTTCTCAGCTCTGGGATCTCCTTCTCAGCTCTGGGATCTCCTTCTCAGCTCTGGGATCTCCTCCTCAGCTGCGGGATCTCCTCAGCTCTGGGATCTCCTCAGCTTCAGGCTCTCCTCAGCTCTGGAATCTCCTCCTCAGCTGCGGGATCTCCTCCTCAGCTCTGGGCTCTCCTCAGCTCCAGAATGTCTTCCTCAGTTCTGGAATCTCCTCCTCAGCTCTGGAATCTCCTCAGCTCCGGAATCTCCTCAGCTCCGGAATCTCCTCCTCAGCTCTGGAATCTCCTCCTCAGCTCCGGAATCTCCTCAGCTCCGGAATCTCCTCCTCAGCTCTGGAATCTCCTCCTCAGCTCCGGAATCTCCTCAGCTCCGGGCTCTCCCTGGCTCCAGCCCCTTCTCCCCCCTCTCCGGGCTCTCCTCCCGGTGCTCTCGGCTCAGCCGGGCCCCTTCCCCTCCTCCCTGGGCTCCAGCAGCCCCTGATTTCTGGGAACGAGAGCTTTCGCTTTCACCGGAGACTCCCCAAGCTCCGCCCCTTCCTTCCTTCGATTTTGAGACAAAACTGCCCGAGAACAGACCCCAAACCCGCCCGGATTCGGCTCATCCCTAAAATCGCCCATCCCGGGATGAGCCCGGGTGCCGCCGGGCGTTGCCTCCCCGGGCACCTGCGCCAGGTGTGTCCCTCCCATCCCGGCATGGGCGATTTTAGGGATGAGCCGAATCCGGGCGGGGTTCGGGGACTGTTCTAG
>NW_008236156.1:9962-10664 GCF_000691975.1 Corvus brachyrhynchos
GGAGAGAGGGGAGGGAAGGGTGAGGGGGGAAAGGGAGGGAAAGGTGAGGGGAGAAAAAGGAGGGAAAGGTGACAGGGGAAAAGGGAGGGAAAGGTGAGGGGAGAGAAGGGACGGAAAGGTGAGGGGAAAAGGGAGGGAAAGGTGAGGGGGGAAAGGGGAGGAAAATGTGAGGGGAGAAAAGGGAGGAAAATGTGAGGGGAGAAAAGGGAGGGAAACAAGAGAAGAAAGAAGAGAGGAAACATGCGAAGACAAAAAGGTGAGAGAAAACCCCCATCCAGGGGTTTTTCCCACAAAACCACCCCAAATTCCCCCTTACCTGTGGCTGCACCCCCGAGGTCACGGGGAGGGTCCCCGGCTGCTTGGGCAGGAATGGGGGGGCCCCGGGGACGGGGGCTGAGCCCCCCAACTGTAGAGAGAGAGAAATTGGGGAGCTGGGGGGGCAGCAGAGACCCCCAAAACCCCCCCCAGAAATGGGTTGGGGGGCACCAAAGATACCCCAAGAAAGGTTAGGGGTATTTTTGGGGGCAAAAAAGACACCTTAAGATCCCCCAGAAAGGGATCTGAAAGGGATGTATGGATTCAGTAGGAGATCTATGGAGTCCATATGGGATTTATGGGATCTGTAGAATTTTGGGGTGTTTTTGGGGTGTTTTTGGGGTCTTACTCCTTGCTGCTGGTCCACCTTGTGCTGCTGCACCTGCT
>NW_008236157.1:0-489 GCF_000691975.1 Corvus brachyrhynchos
ACATGTTTTTTCTGCTGCTGCTTCCTCCTGAGGTAAAGGAGTCCTTGCCCTGCTCCAGCATGGGATCCCCCCCACAGGAGACGGTCCTCCATGGACTTGTCCAGTGTGAGTCCCTCCCAAGTGCTACAGTTCTTCATGAACTGTTCCAGTGTGGGGCCCTTTCCACAGGGTTGGTCCTTCAGGAACAGCTCACTTCAGTGTGGGTCCCCCACAGGGTCACAAGTCCTGCTCCAGTGCAGACTTCCCACAAGGTCACAGCCTTCAGGCATCCACCTGCTCTAGTGTGGTCTCCTCCACTGACTGCAGGTGGGTCTTCTGTGGATCTCCATGGGCTGCAGGGGCACAGCTGCCTCACCATGATCTGCACAATGGGTTGCAGGGGAATCTCAGTTCTGGCACCTCCTCCCCCTGACTTTGGTCTCTGAAGAGTTGTTCCTCTCACTTATTCTCACTCCTCTCTTCTCTGGTCAAAATTACTTCTATGAAATA
>NW_008236158.1:0-249 GCF_000691975.1 Corvus brachyrhynchos
GGACCACCCCTCCTCCCTTTCCCTATAATGACTAGGAAGGCTGAGATTTTCTGGGCCCAATCTCCCTCCCGGTTCACCTCCCTGCGTATGTACGCCCATTGGTCCTCAGATTCAGAATCAGACCTGCTGCTACTGTCATCTGAAAATGAGGGATTGGCTGTTACAGGGCGGGGCTGGGCTACAGGGGGCGTAGCGCAGCATTTTTTGAAACGCCGGCTTTGCTTTAGCCAGGGCAGGAGTAGCGGGGGG
>NW_008236159.1:0-1707 GCF_000691975.1 Corvus brachyrhynchos
ATTAATAAAGATAAAATGATCTTTGTGTTTTCATTTTATAATGTCTCTTTTGTAACAGTAAGAAACAGCGTTGATTATGATTTGCTGTTTTCACTGCTTTGTGTCCTTACTGGGAACAGGTCAAGAATCACACCCAGAATAGGCACTATGTGGAGAGGAATAAGGGGCAAATGAATGAGGAAAGTTTCTGCTTTTTGAAGCCAGGGCATTGCTTCTGTGGGGATCTCCTCATGTCTCTGCGTGTGACCCAACATGCAGGACACAGGGGCCAGAGTGAAGAGAGGGCGATGCCTGTTGATGGGAATTCCTGGAGCCAAAGTGATGCTCCCAGAGACAAGTGGTGTTCCTGGGGCTGGGTTACACCCTGATCCTGATGGCATTTGTGCACTTTGGAAACAGTGTTGAACAAAATCATTAAATACAGGAGAGATTATTGCAGTTTCTTCTATCCATCTCTAACTTGTAATTAAGGTATTCTGAAGTTTCAGATGAATGGGAACCAGGATGCCAAAACAAGATGCCTCAGATCTCATGTCTTCTGCAGGACCCCTCTGAGAGGCCAGATATCTGTAAATATGAGCATTTGGAATAATTCATGGAGTAAAGTTTCATTAAGGCAAACTATAACTTCAATCACAAACCCTATGCAGTCTCTGAATCCAAAACACAAGACCAAAATTGTGAAAATCTGAAGATGCAGCTGAGTGCATCAGACACGGACTAAACCCATCCCTGAAAAAGCATGCAAATCCTCTCATCTGGCTTTGCTCTTGACATATGTGCAAGTACCAGGGGGACAGAAGGAACAGTGGGCTAGTCCATGGTGCCCATTCAAGACCCACTTCTACAAGCCCAGAGGAGCACAGGGGAAGAAAAGCAGCTGGGAACCCAAATTAGGAACTCATTGCAAGAAACATCCCATACAGGATGCTTGCAGGTTTGTCCCAGGGAAGGCTCAGGGAAACAGGGGCAGCTACCAGACAGAATCTGTGCTCTGCTACTGGACGGATGTATATATATTCTTGAAGGGAGGTATATATGTGCCCACTGATGGACTCTGTCCTACTCAGCAAGAGAAGAACTGGCGTTCTCTATGTTCACGTGTGCGCTCTATGAGTCTGTGTTGATCTGGCTGGCTGGCTGTCTTCACATGTGTGAACATACGTGTGTGCTTGGGCACACACCTCCTTGGAGCACATGCTCAAGCTGCTTCTTGCTGGACTTCATGTGGGCTCCTGGATCCAGAACTTAATACCACCATTCTTCACCACCTGCCAGGTATGAGACATAACCCGTATTTCACTGAAACAGTGCTTCATTCCTCAAATATGTGATCCTTTCCACAGCAAAATTTGTCTCAAATCATCAGATGTGCAAAATTTGCATTTGCATTCTTTTTCTTGCTTGATGTAATAGCCACATCATGGACATTTTATCTATCACTGACAGGAAATTGGACCTCGTGTTCAAACATGAGCAGCCCTTTGGAAGAAAATTAGCAGTTGCTCCTGGGGGTGTACTTCAACCTCCACAGATACTGCGCCCTTTCTCCAGAGCTGCTAACAGCTGAGAAGCACTTTCCAATAAGAACTGGAGGAATGAGGGTCACCTGCCCAGTGCAGGTCCTGTGGGGAGGATGAAAGTTTGGTAAGAAAGTTTCACAGGTATGTAGGCTTGGCAGAAAGATCTCTGAATGTAGAAACTGAG
>NW_008236159.1:3725-4298 GCF_000691975.1 Corvus brachyrhynchos
ATGAAATGCTGTAACTTCGCTTATGCAATAAACAGCTTTCAAGAGAGCCGCCTGAAGTCCAGACATCCTTTGTGAAACTTTCTCCTATAAGGTCCCAGACTCCTGCACCTCTGAGGAGAATGGCACGAGGTCACACAGCATCCTCCTGCCACAGCACCTCCTGCTTGTAATGACACAGCACTGCCTCTCTGTTCTTCCTCACTACAGGATTTAAAGCATTTAATCTTAAAATATTAATCTGTCCCTCTGTTTCTCAGATCCTGGATTTCTGTCCCTCACGTGGTGATTTTCAGAATTTTTTTACGCAGGCAGTGGTCCTCAGAAATTCCAGACTAATGTCTGTATTAGAGGTATTAAATACACTTATGTACATGTGTAGGACTGCATCCCTACCACAAGGCAAGAAGGGAAAGATCCTAGGACTTGGCCAAGTCCATAATGCGCACCCTCTACAGAGTGAAGACTTCAGATCACACTTTCCAAGTCCTGCATTAACACTAACTAATATACCCTCATGTGCCACAGGGTGCTGGCAGTTCTCTCTCTCTGTTGTACAGAAATGTAAACAATTAC
>NW_008236160.1:0-695 GCF_000691975.1 Corvus brachyrhynchos
CTCCCCAAAATCCCCTGGGACCCCTCAAACCCCCTGAGACCCTCCAAGAGCCCCCTGGGGACACCCCAAGGGGACAGGGGACACCTCAAGGACACCCCAGAGGGACAGGGGACACTTTGGGGACAGCCTGGGGGGGTGGGTGACACGCTGGGGGTGACAGGGATGACCCTGGGCACCATCCTGGGGACCTGGGGACACCTGGGACACCTGGGGACACCTGGGACACCTGGGACACACCTTGAAGGGCCCCTGGGGACACCTGGGGACACCTGGGGACAATGGGGACACACCTTGAAGGGCCCCTGGAGACACCTGGGGACACCTGGGGACAATGGGGACACACCTTGAAGGGCCCCTGGGGACACCTGGGGACACCTGGGGACAATGGGGACACACCTTACACACCGTGAAGCGCCCCTGGGGACCTCTGGGGACACCTGGGGACAATGGGGACAATGGGGACACACCTTGAAGGGCCACCGGAGGTGCCCCAGGAATGGGGAGGTCCCGGCAGGAGCTGGAGCAGCTCTGGAGGCAGCACCTGGGGACAGGGACAGGGACAGACCTGGGGACACCTGGGGACACCTGGGGACAGGGACAGGGACACACCTGGGGATGGGGACACACCCGTGTCACACCTGGGGACAGGGACACACCTGGGCCACACCTGTGCCACACCTGGGGGACATCCCAGT
>NW_008236161.1:0-588 GCF_000691975.1 Corvus brachyrhynchos
GGAGCCACTGGGAGGGACTGGGAGGGACTGGGAAGGATCTCAGTTGATCCCCGTTGCTCTCTCGGATGTCCCCATGATCCTGTCGTGACTCTGGCCTCATTAATGACCCAAAACGACCCCAAATGGCCCCAAAATGACCCAAAATGCCCTCAAATCGCCGTTTTTCGCCCCAAATGCAGACGATTTCCGTATTTTCTGCGGGGATTTGGGGAACGAGGTCAATGACGAGACCCTGGGCCAGGCTGGGAGCTTTGGGGTGTCCCTGTGGCCCCATAACCCCAAAATGACCCAAAATCGCCGTTTTTCGCCCCAAATTCAGACGATTTCTGGATTTTCTGCGGGGATTTGGGGAACGAGGTCAATGACGAGACCCTGGGCCAGGCTGGGAGCTTTGGGGTGTCCCTGTGGCCCCATAACCCCAAAATGACCCAAAGTGACCCAAAATGACCCCAAAATGACCCAAAGTGACCCAAATTGACCCAAAATCGCCGTTTTTCGCCCCAAATTCAGATGATTTCCGGATTTTCTGCGGGGATTTGGGGAACGAGGTCAATGACGAGACCCTGGGCCGGGCTGGGACCTTTGGGG
>NW_008236161.1:5115-5381 GCF_000691975.1 Corvus brachyrhynchos
CGGGGGGGGGGCCCGGCGGTGCTGGGGGGGGAGGGGAATCATCCCAGTGCTCCCAGTATCAGCCCAGTATGGTCCCAGTATCGTCTCAGCGTCATCTTGAACCCTCCCAGTTCGCTCCCAGTCCATCCCAGTTTCCTCCTAGTCCCCTCCCAGTCCCTCCCAGCCCCCTCCCAGTCCTTCCCAGTCCCTCCCAGTCTCTCCCAGTTCCTCCCAATCCGCTCCCAGTCCCCTCCCAGTTCCCTCCCAATCCTTCCCAGTCCCTCCCA
>NW_008236162.1:0-299 GCF_000691975.1 Corvus brachyrhynchos
ACCACTCCCAGTTTTCCATGGGGATCAAGGGCCGGGATCCCACCCAGGGCCCCCTTATCCCCCAAGGGAGAGGGCTGGAAACCCTTTGTTTTGGGGACAAACCCCTTTATTTTGGGGATGGAAACCGTTCCCGGTTTTCCCACGGGGATCAAGGGCCGGGATCCCACCCAGGGCTCCGTTATCCCACAGAGAGGGGGGCGGGATGTCCCGGGAATTCTCACTCACCGTTCCGGGCGGCAGCCGTGGTGTTCTCCAGCGCGTGGCACGCGGCCCGCAGGACACCTGCGGGGACGGACAAA
>NW_008236162.1:2301-2769 GCF_000691975.1 Corvus brachyrhynchos
CCCGCGCCGGCGGGAGCCCCCCGACTCTCCAAAGCGCTCCCAAGCCTTCCCAGCGCGCTTCCAGCAGCTCCATCCCGCTAATTCCCAGCCCCCGGCTCTCCCCACGGCGTCTCCCAGCTCCCCGTTATCCCTGGGGTTCGTTCCCCGCTCCAAGCTTTCCCTCCGGATCCGCCCGGCCCCATTCCCGCTCGGCTCCATCCCGGAGGTGCGGGGAGCTCGAGGGGTCCCCCCTTTCCTTCCCCGCCATCCCAAGGGGATGCTCCGATCCGCTGGGGTTTATCCAGGGCTCCTCTCCCACCCGGATCCGATCCGGGATGGGAACCGGGAGCACCCAGCGCCGGGTTCAGGGATCCACCAGGGCTTCAGGGATCCTCCACGGCCTCAGGGATCAACCGGATCTTCAGGGATTGGGGCTCCCAGACAGGTGGGGAAGGGGCGGCGCCAACCCCCCGCGGAGCGGAGACACCC